>NW_019103730.1:37927-267844 GCF_001856785.1 Myzus persicae
TGCGACTGCAGTGAGTATACCTAAACATTTCTAGATGTCCTCGATGGCCGTCGTGGTTGAATTTAATCCACGTACATACCCATGAAATCCATCCGCTTTCCGTTTAGATTAACGCAAGACATTTATTTTAATATTAATATAATTGAAATTCGTGTCGAAGATATAATCTGTAATAAGTGTTATAAATAACCTTAATAATCTTAATAATTTACTTAAACGTTTTTATGTATTTTAACCACCCGAAATCTGCTGGTTAACAACTTTGGTAAACTATTGAAGCCCATAGAAAATTTTAAAAAACTCAATTAATTACATTTGGAGTTATATTTTCCTTGACACAATTTATTATACGACCGTCAGATCACAATTTAAATGTTAATTACATTTATTTAGAGGTTATATATTTTTAATGAGTACTTAGTGGAGTTAAATATTTGAGAAAACAAAATTAAAAATAATTTGAAGCAACTTAGTGTAATACAAAAAGAAACTCATTCAAAGGTCATCGCTCAAAGTTTTACTTTGATCGAGTATAGAAATAGAAATAAAATACTCCGTTCTAAATCATATCATTAAAACTAATAAGTAATTGATATAGGTTTAAACTTTTGAATTCGCTGTAAAATCTACCATGCTCTTACAAAATGTAAGGTTTTAAGTTATAACCAATACAACGATTAAAAAGTTACAACTCCTGATTTTAATTAAATCTATATTAATAATAAATTATTTGTTGATATTAGTTTGTTAGGTTATAAATCTTTAAACAAAAGCTCTTTAATACAATAACTACCATAAAATATTTTATTTATTTATTATTATGATTATTATTAAAACTTAACCTGGAATGCAACGTAATTTAAATTAAATGACTTAATAGATTATTTTTACACGATTTCGATCTCATATCATCACTGACCGAACCTATCAAATAGATAAAAACCTATAACCTAATCTCAAATATACATAATTCATTTTTTTCCCGGTAGATTTAGAGCACGAACCTTGTAATACTATAATATATACCCTATAATATATTATATATCATACGCGTATGGTATTATTCACGGTTCACCGTTCATTGACTGGAGATCACACATTTCTTAGATTCATATAAAAATAATGTGTTTAAAAAAAAATTATGTAGGTATAGGTTACTTATATATTATATACCTTTGACGTTTCTTGTCTTTTACACTTTTCTCTGCAGATTGCGTTAAGACCCAGGAGACTTCGCAATATAAGTATAGGTTGGTACTATATAGTTGTACACTGATATATACGTGGGCACAATAACCAGAAAAATAATTTATAGTATAAATATCAAACAGGAATTATATGCGTATAGTCTCGAGGGTTAGTAATGATATGGATACAAAAAGAAAAAATTATATTATATAATAAATTATTATATATTTATATCCTAGCGACCTAGTCCCTGGTTAATGATAAAACGTCCCTGCAGTAATACTGTATATGAAATATGTATAATATATAATACTCTATTATGTTATTTATCAGCTGTAAGTTGAGATAATATGATTTTAGGATGTACCTGAAAATATACATTTTTATGAAAATATTAACTAAAACGTTTTTTACTCAGCGTTGACGGTTATAGTAGGAATATTATGAGCTGCCCGCTGGGTATCCGTACTATTTAACAAAACACTTGTAATCAGTTTAGTTTTAAAATAATAAACAATCAGGAAGTATAAAGCAAACGACAAATACGTATATAAGTATAGGCACGTGTCAAGTTCTAAACGTAGTAGAAATGTTTTTATAATTTTTGACACGAAAATAAATTTTAAGTATTCACAACGTTCCTCCACAGCAAAAAAAGCACAATGATAATATTGAGTTCAAAAATCGTATTCACCAAATGAAATTTCAAAACTTGTCGGAAAACACACTTTGCGGAGAGAGCTGATAATTACTAACGTAAATTCTATTTTTGGAGTCACGACAGCCTGGGAGTAATATGATTTTAGTTTTTACACTTTGACGTTTTCGAAATTGAACTTTGTGTGTATAAACTGTTTTGACGTTTATTTAATTAAAGCCACTGTCGGAACAATGTTTGATAATAATTAATAATCATATTATTATGTTAACTATACAATTTAATGTCCAAATTTATGTGATGACCCTTAACTCATAAGATACCACGCTATAAATAAGGGTGTTGTACATCTAATTAATAATAGTGGTTTAGTTTTAGTGGTTTACTTTGCTTTTAATAAAAATGTTTCTCTGCACAGCAGGTCAGATAAAATATGATAATTTATTAAGTGTTGTTGTAGATAATATAATATGGTACCTATGACGGTGTCACAATAAAGTATAAAACAATTTAGAGATTCCCAAATACGATTGAATAACTATAATATAGTTAAAAAATTATTTTAAACATTAAAAGTAGGTAGCCAATACACATTTTCTGTTCTCAAGAAGTGTAATTGTGTAAATAAAATAGAAGTTTTTGTGAGTGCGTAACGTTACGTTTACAATGTTATATTTTTCTTCTGTGACCATTCGCAACACGCACCGAACTAACAATCTTGCGTTGTTCAGCGTTATAGGATAAATTATATCCTACTTAGTTTGTTTTTAATGTAATCAATCAATTTCGATGGTCTTATATAAAAATGCGAAATTAATCTTTAATTTACTTCAAAAGTTAAAACGTTCTTTCATGATTTTTTTATGGCCAAGATAGAATCTCCATAATATTATACCCATCATGTAACGTTAAGTCAACAGTCAATAACCACATTATCGTTCATCATTATTTAAATATTGTGTAGAGACCAGAAATAAATTATCCATAGGAAGCAATAATTAGACCCTTGGAAAATAATTTATTTCTTATTTAAAAAAAAATTGAACTATATAGACTTATCTAATGTAAATAATTTAATGTAAGCTTACAAACATCTGTAGTTCTTAAAAAATAAATAACGAGCCCGCACAAAATATTGGTGCTTGTCCGCTGTATAGACGAGAAACGGTTGTCGAATATAAACTATCTCGCAATTGGCTCACATTTATTTAAAATGATAACAATTTAAAAAAACTCAAAATTATTCAACATACAATAAAATGTACCGATGTTCGACACCGAACCAAAAAAAACTAGAATACATTTTAAACAGTTGAGAAATGTGACGAAATATTGTTTAGTAAGAAATAATTTCAATAGTTGTAACTAAATTCAAAAGCTGGAATAAAATATACACACCACGCCCAATACCACACTCGCGATGTTTGAGTACAAATGTTTAACTTTAATATATTTTATACCCACACGTTTTTTTGTACCAAAAATCAAAAACAGGTTGCGGATCTCCGAACGTCGACACGAAGATTGTGGGCGGCGAGCCGTCGGGTGTGCACGAATACCCCTGGATGGTCCGTCTGTCGTATTTCAATCAATTCTACTGCGGAGGGACGCTGATCAACGATAGATACGTGCTGACGGCCGCACATTGTGTCAAAGGGTACCTAAACTGCATATTTTATAGTATAACGACGATAGTTTTGATTGGTATGGTTGATAGATGGAAAGCACGGATGTGTTAGCATAATATTATGTTGAAATTTACTAGACACAAAATATTTTTCGTATATTTTGGGTTTTTTCGAGTTCGACTTTTTTAAATTTACTTTGATATGATACGAATTTGAGTACTCGGATAAAAAATATGAAAATTAAAAAAGTTCTTCGTAAGTCTTGACATCCCAAATAAAAAATATCGAATATATACATACTAAATAGTCACGATTTTTTATTATAAGCGTTCTAATACCTAAATAAGAATATTGAAAATATAAAGACAAAATTCTTTTTATAAGCTTTTGAATTTCATGTTTTGACAAAATTCGATAAAATAACAACATTTAAAAATTATTTTATAGTTAAAAATATATAAAATATTTTTACAGCTAAGGCTTGTTATAATTTAAAAATATTATTCACGGTACCTACTTGAAACTCTTATAAATATTACTATATTTTACATAAACAATGACATTTTCAAAATATTTTTTAATTAATTTTAAGCTATTGTCAATTTATATTTTTTATCATGAAACTATTAATCACAAAATAACACTATTCTACGTGGTAAATGTAAATCAGTATTGACTTGAAAGTTAACAACAATAATCCATGGGTAATGGGTATTTACAGAATATAAACAAATTAAAATTATTTGTGTATAATAAGTATAGGTATTATTAGGTAGGTACTTACATATTTTATATTAGTACATTTCATTATTTTAATTTTGTACTTACTATTTCGATGATTTGGAATTAATTGAGAATTCTGTGTTCTTTGTTCTTATGTACACTATATTATAGTACATTCATCACTTCAAAAGCGAGTCTTACAATTTCTGAAAATCGGATTTCGTCTTTCATTTATTGAATTTTTATTATTGTTTTGTGCGTACATTTAAAACTGTAAACACTAAACACAAAGATCCCATTCATATTTAAGTCAAATAAATACTTAGGTTTTCATATTTGAATTCTCATTATTTGTTTTGTATAACAAAAAGTTCAACTCCAAATATAACCCTTTGATGTAGAAAAATTCTTTGATATGATAAAACGGTTTCGTACCACTTTAATACGAATGGCGGGAATAGGGATTGAGTACATATTTACAATTTACAGTTTTCTAGTATCTTTATTTATAAAGTTCTATCTGATTGAGTTGATTCCTCAAGAAGTATAATGAATCATGACGAGTTTATAAACAAAACAATATACTAATAATACACTATACAATATAATATAGTTGAACTATTACAAAGCTAAAATAAACAATACTTAAACTGATGTATTATTATCTAGATAGGAACTTTAATAAATTCTTATAATTACTTTTGTACATGTATTTGCAGAGTTATATCATGGATATTTTCTCTAATCATGCGAACCTTGTATCACTTTTTCTTCTTTGATCAAATTTACTTATTGACTATTGTATTACCTATTTAATATATATTGTTAGTAAAATAATTGTAGGAAAAAAAGGCAAAATAGGAAAATAGGAATAATTTACAGCTATTTTTCTGAACTAGTATTTAATATAATTTATTCGAGAATTAACTAATAAAATAATTATCCTGTATTCACCATGCGGATATAAACAAAAAATACAACAAAACTACTCCGTTTGTATATGCTATACAATACTATGTAATGTATTATATAGAACGTCGCATAATATTATAAATGCAAATTTTCAGATTCTTTTGGCCGCTGATCAAAGTCACCTTTGGTGAACACGATTATTGCAATGCTACCAGAAAACCGGAAACCCGATTCGTCTTGAGGTCTATCGTAGGCGAGTTCAGTTACCTGAATTTCCAAAACGATTTGGCGTTGTTGAGGCTCAACGACCGGGTGCCGATGTCCGCGACAATAAAGCCTGTTTGTTTACCGACCGACTCAAGTGCGTTTTATTAAATAAAATTATATACCAATTCATTTAATATATGTTAATATATAGGTACTCAATTGTTCAGAGTAGGCACAGTGAGTTTTACAGATTTTTTCAATCTGAAATCCGTATTTTTAAATAGAACATTTTTATGAATGGTTTTCTTATTTAATATTAACTCTCAAGAGGTCTAACCATCACTATTTTGATCCGTTTTCACTTCCTGAAAGAGTCAGACTGACTTTTACTGAAGACTGGAAATAGCCAGTGAGGCGACCTTGTCTGTGTGACTGTGGGCGACCCTTCATTATAACTGAAAAATCATAATTTTCAAGTATAAAATGTGAACTGTTGATTTAAAACAAATAACACAGTGAAGTACGATCCAATTGCAGTGGCAATTAAGTGGGACCATAAAAGAAAGAAAAATGTTTATCAACTCCGATAAGTATGGTTGTACCATAGATAGGTACCTACTTTTAAATACATTTTAAAAACAATGTAAAATATTGTTTTTGTCGGTAACGAATTGAAATTGTTTAGTAACGGTGTATGTATAACATATACTTAGTTCGCGTATAAACCACAATCCGACGATACAATATATCTACGCCAAAGGCGTAATTAAGAATTTGTCCTTTTTTAGGGGGAATGGGAGTAGAAATTTTTTTACCATGAGTATACCAATGTTTATAAATAGGTATTTATAAATATATATATATACAATATGCTCAGAAATTTGATTTGAATATATTTTGAGGTGATATCAGCACAAAACCTCACAAATTACAAAGTAATAACAATATATTATATTATAAAGACTCTGGGGGGGGGAGATATTCCTCACTCATCCACCTTAATTTCGTTCCTTATCTACTCGTCTCCATGCCTACGTCGTACAATTCTAACAGCACATGGAGATCCTCCATTCATGGAGACGTGTGTCGGAAAAAAGTCCAATATACAGGACGCGGTTCCGTCCTGCAATTATTTATGAGCTTAAGGTTCGCATGCCAGGATGTCAACTTAAATAGTACACATGCATACATACTCCATCGCTCTGTACTTGTGGGCTTATACCTATATTGATTTATAGTTTAATTTCAGCAGACATTTGTTTTCGATGTGAATGTAAACGCAGAATATTATGTGCCTACTTAAACCTACATTATATGTATCGCAGAAATAGCTCTAGCCCACGTGGGATGGTCTGTGTTTATAGTCTCGCTATCGACTAATAACGACAAAAAATCATTTTCTTGTTTTGTCTATGAATATTCTATGGAAAATCGCATTCAAAGGTTTAGAAAACCTGTACTTATACATAGGTTAGGTCTAGGCTACAGACTTAAGAGTTGACCTTTTGAGGGTAGTTCTATACTCTGCATGAATATAATATAGAAAATCATATAAAAACGTCAATTCCAAAGTTTTCCTACATAGGTGTTCCCAGTTTCAAGCACACATAACAATAACCTTGACGATTCACAGAAAACAGATACCTATTATACTATTTTGAAGAACTAATAAAATTTAAATCGCCATCATAAGTGCCACTAATTCCTAGTGTCTGAATAAGCATGGCGATTATTAATATAGTACCTACAGTTTGCGTACGATAAATCCAGCTGTACTTAGGTACCAGTTTTATCAAAACTGTAATATTATTATAAAAAAGTCGCTCCACGGTGTATCATGTCGCTGACGATGATGAACAATATTATATTATAAACCTCGACGTGCCAATAATATAATAATACGACAGTATGAATGACGTTGCAGACGACACCTACAGTAACGGTGTGGCAAAGGCGGCCGGTTGGGGTACGCTGTACGAGAACGGAAGTACGTCGTGTCACCTGAGACAGGTGGACGTGCCGATAGTAGACAACGAGCAGTGCTCCAAGACCAACTACACGGGCGGACTGATCACGGAGAACATGATTTGCGCGGGTCACGAGATGGGTGGCAAGGACTCTTGTCAGGGTGATAGCGGTGGACCGCTGATGAGACTCATGGACAACAAACGGTTCGAGATCATTGGTAAGCGCACGGTTATTGCCATAATGTTCATAATCTACACCAGCGGTTCCCAAACTTTTTTAGTTCACGCCACTCTAAAAATTAAATATTTTTTTTAGAATAGTCAAAAAGTTTCAAAAAAAAACATTGTTATTTAAAAAATATCAATATTTACCTCAAGGCTCGCTCCTCCCCTGCCAAAAGCTCCCAATTCACAGTTTGGGAACCGCTGATCTACACAATATGTCTTAATATTATGCTGCGGCGAGAAGTTATGTGGGGGGGGGGGGGTATTTAGGAAGGAGTTGAATAATGGAACGGGATGCAAGAAGTAAAATGTTTATTGAACTAAACAAATCAATAAATATATTATGCAAATATTGAATTTATTTGATTGCGACAAATCAATCATATCCAAGACATTCATATTTTATTTTAAACTGCATATCATATGCCTTCTAGATGTCTAGATCGTATATACAGTATAATATTAAAATATAAATGCATGATTTAATAATTATAATATGTAACTATAGAGGGATCTGTCCCTTGCTCGGTTCACTCAAAGGGTGCATGTCGCACAATTGAGTACCTATCTTGATATTTAATATCTGTAATCTAAAATATTTTAAACACAAAAATATGGAAGGTAAAATAACCAAAACTTTACTAAATTATTTAATTTAATTTAAATTTAATTAGAGTTGTAAATTTTAAGAACCTATTTAATCAATAGTAATTATTATTACCTATTTATTTAATTTTTGGTTACCATGACCATTTGCAATTATTAAGTGGAAAATAAAATGTACAATATTTGTTTTCATAATATGGTATATATTTTTGACTGTGTATACAATTATTTTTCTGACCAAAATCGTTCTTGTCGTAGCAACTAAACGTCTTAAATAACAATAACTACAATTTTAATGATTAATCGATATTACCTAGCTGTTAGATATATATATTAATCTTTATAATATTATTTCTTAACTACTTGGCGTTATTTGAGATCAAACATTAACAAAAAATAATAAATAGCAATTTGTTAACCGATAAAAGTATAAGGTCTATGGTTAACATCCTCTTAAGCAGTGTCGTACACAGATATTTTCAATGTGAGCGATTAAATAAAACATATGTTATAATATATATAGAATGTATGTGTATCAAAATATTATTTTAATTGTTTTAATGTTTATACATCTAGTAAAAAAATACCAATTGGGATGGGGGGAACGACCCCCCTCCCCCCATTACTGCTAACGGTATTAAGATACCTAAATATTAAATTGTTTGTATTTTATAGAAACAAAAACAATTCATCTAATACGGTTATTTCCCTTCTCAGAAAATTGACTTGAAAAATACCATTATCGTTTACAAAAAACCTTAAACCTTTCCATACAATTCGATATAAAATTATAAATAACGTAATAAACACGGCGTCGAGCTTTTACAATATTACACGACCGTAAAAATCGAATTGCCGTGATGGCGGTACTCAGGTTTTAAAAGCAATTTAGCCGTGATGTCAACGTTAATTTAAGTTGTTACGCATCGCCAAGTCCCCCAATTAATTCTGAAAATATATAATTATTATTATTTTATACATTGTTACTAGTGACGTCAAACGTGAAACGAACGGAACATAATATTATGAAATCAAAAATCGTTAAAAAGGGTGAGGGGGAGGTAACTCTGCTATACAGTTGTAGGTGTAGAGCGTGTTATGATGTATTTGTTCAATTTGAAGTCAATGATGATATAATATCATTGCGTACCTACGCAAAATGGTTTCTAACGAAGATGGTCTGTCAGCCTATATTACAAATAATGATTTATGATGTATTAATTAAATAGATATTATAATCATTTATTTGACTACCTAGGTAAATACTACTGTATTAGTTACACGATTAGATTGAATACATTTTTGGAAAAAACTTTGCATTTAAATATATTATTAATATTTAATCATTAAAATAGTGTATATTATTTATATCATTTATTATTGTCATTAACTTCTGAATCAATATTCAATAACGATAAACATATAATTCCCTACCGTAAAACAATGGGAATAGTTTTCAAATCCCAAAAATTTCACATTTTCGACTAACAGCAAAATAACTACAATTGTCGTTTAAGTATCCAATATCGCTCAAATTTGAACTTAAAATTTCTATGAAAATATGTGTATTTATATGTTTTTTAGAATTGTCGTTTCCAGCATAAATTACTTATGAGCAATTTTGTAATAGTTTTCAAGACGAAGCTATACAAATTAAAAATTTAGTACATACATTTATGATTATTAATTAGGTACACATATCTTCAAATTTTCGGAATTTTGACGATTTCAATCAAAATTTTAACTTCAAATACTTATAAAAAAAATCGTGCTTATGTATCTTAAATATTTTGAATTAGATATTAAATTTTTACCGAAAATATGTATTCAATATTTATAAAAAAAAACTAAAATGTCTATAAATAGCTCAAAATATTTTGAAAATGTTACCAGGTACCTACTATCAGTACTATCAGTGGTGAATTTAAGGGGGGCACGAAAGGCTTATGCCCCCCCCCCCCATTGGCATAAGTTAACTTTTATTAATTCAATAGTGCTTATTTTAATTTTTATAATTTTATTGTTTATATTGTTTCGCTCAAACACATTACCTATATTAGAAATTCTCCCAAACGTCAACTTTTCTTTTTTTTGAAATTCTAAGAAAAAATTTTATTTCAGTGAAGAAAAGTTGTTGTTAACAAATGCTATTATATTTAAATTGTTCATTATTTATTTTTTTATTTTAATAATGAATTTAATAATTACCTAATACAATACTAATTAACAGATTATCAAATGTACCGCTTTTTCAGGCCTGTTGGACCTGTTTTAATTTTCGATATAGATTAAAGTACATTAATGTATATTGTATACATTAATACAAACATTCTATTAGCATTAAAAATAATAATCTTTGTAATAAATTAACATTGCTTAAAAAAGTTAGGATTAACTACATTTAATTTAATTATTATAATTCGAATAAAGTTTATTATTATGAATAAACTCGTTATAAAGTTACCGACGTTCGACGAACGCGACGTCGTCATTTCGGGAAAAAATCAAATGATAATATACACATTAAATTAAGTTTAATTTTAGTGTATTATACATTTGTACTTGTACATGTACCGTCCCATCCAAAACTAAATTAAGTTAATTGCCGGATACTTTTCACTTCTCTGTTATTATTTTTAAATAATAAAAATGTAATAATTAAATAATCTCTTTTTTTTCTCATCAGTGGTTTAAAAACGGTTTTCGGTTTTTGCGCTAGGCCAAGTAGCAACATATCCAAAATACGTCCCTGCCTACCACCAAGGAAATGACGCCTCTTACATAACGTCGCCCCAGACAAGCCTGTGTTGCCTGTATACATTTCTTACAATATTATTATTATTTAAATATAATCTTTAATAAATAAAAAAAATAAAAATTTAAGATTTAAGATCTGCGTTTTGGACTATGCCTCCCCCCCTCAAAAAAAAAAAAACAAAAAATTAAATCCTGGATCCGCCACTGCCTACTATTACTTTAGTTTTAGCGTCTCACTGTGTGTCTGCTTGTGCAATTATGCAATGCATTCTCTGCTAAAAACTATATGACAACGATAGTATACCTAAACGGCTTAAAGTACTCAATAATATTGTATAATGATATCCATGGTTTGTATAGGAATCGTGAGCTGGGGTCACGGATGCGCCCGTCCTGGATTTCCTGGAGTATACACCAGAGTTGCTAAATATTTGCCTTGGATCAAAGAAAACTCCAAAGAAGGATGCTATTGCTCGCAATAACAAAAGAACACAATACTAAGTATACGACTGGAAATTTCAATATATTATATAATATATACCTACCCAAACCTAACCTAACATGTTTGAACGATGCCCCATAATTTATTATAAATTTAAAGCTAAGCAGTAGTTATTACTTTATAATAATTAATATTTAATAGTAGGTATCTATAGTTGATAAAATGATAATTATTAATTATTGTGATAGAATTATAGAATACACTGGGTGCATTGTGGACTTAGAAATCTGACAATTAAAACTGAGGGCTTCAGCTTCAGTGCAGTAATGACTAATTCACTTTAGTAAATTTAAAATGATCTACACTAGTAGGTACTTTAAAAGTTTAAATTACAAAAACGGCTTAAGTGCTGCCATTAAGTAAATGTTAAGTAAAGGTGGCTTAGACCATTTATGTTTTGAATTGTATGGTGTATTGGTGTATGTTTGCAATCAATGTCATTAACTCAAATATTGTACATATTTTGTGGGTTAGTCCATTACATCACTGAAGGACTCAATTAAAAGTTGCATTATTTTCAGTATCCTATATTCTTATGTAATTATGTAAATAACAATTTGATTTCAAATGAAGATTAAATACAATAAATTATCAAATGAATATATTAAACAAGTATTATTTATTTTATTTTACACAGTTGCAGTAAATTTATATTTGATACAAATTTGTGTCTTTTTACATGAATAATAATTGATACACTAATTGTACACTTATTTAGTGTATTAACTATTTTTCCACCAAGTTATTAATATAAAAGGTAGCAAACTTCAAATAATTATTTTATATTTCTATTTTTAACACGTTGACTGCCATGCGACCGCCAATGATTATATCTGTAATATTTAAATTGTATACTTTTGCGACTGCCAGCAACCAAAAATGAATAAAGTTTTCTATCAGTAACTTTTCCATGGCACAATAATGTACTAAAAAGATCGAAGTGGCGTAGTGGGAATTGCCACAATTTTTTCATGTAATAATCATATTATTTTTTTATATATATAATTAAATGTTTTTACAAATACAATGATACATAAAAATTTGGAATAACATGGAAATATATGCTTGGCATACTAATAATACATATTGTTTGAGCACTGGTGATCACTGGTGACCGTTAACGTGTTAATAGAAAAATTATGCTTAATAAAATAGTATGGTATTCATTTCAACATTTAAATTGTTTGAAACCAGTGGTTTATACTTCCTCCATCATGAAAATATTTTACAGCTAAACCATTCATGAGACGATTAAAAAAAAAATCAATATTCTGAAAATAAAATATTTTATAATAGTTTATACACGTAGGTGGATTTTGAATAATATGAATACATAAATTATTATAATAGTCTGAGTTTAATTTAATAAATACAAAGTAATAAAAAGCTAAATACCTAACAAAAATTTAAAAGTTAAATATTGTCAGTTCAGTTTCAAATGGATTCAATCAAACTCGCCGAGGTATACAACTTTGTCACTAGACCCAGACATAACTGAAAAAAATAAAATATATAATTTAACAACTATGATTGTAGTTAATACTTTAATAGTGAATGCACATGCTGTATTTATCATTGTCAGGTAAGTGTTTGACTTTGTTTTCATTAGTGGCTAAGTACTATAAAATACAATGAGACAGTGTCTACACTCATTTATATTTGATTTTGATTAATTATTGATAAAATATATAATTTTAGTACAAACCTAGTCCTGATATGAGTTCTTGAATTTTAAGTTACTTTTTTTTATTAAAAAATTCTATTGATTCTATTGAAAATCCACAACAACTATATTTGTTTCCAGTCATCAAATAATTATACACAAATAAATATTGCGACACTTTTTTTATTTCTATATGTCACTTTATAAAATTCTAGCATGGTGTACCACAGGGTCTTGAAATATGCAGCATAACGCTGGTGTGAGACATGGCTAATGACCATCACTTTATTTTAAAATATTGCCCTATTTTAGTGATATATTAAGCTATCACTCTCTAACAAGGAAATCTATGGTCTTAATAATTTTACTTACTAATAGGTTCTTTTGGATGGAAATCTACATCATTTACACTTCCATTATGACCAGGTAACTTGTACAATATTCTACGAGTGTTGGCATCCCAAATATACACATATCTATCAGCTGAACCCGCTGACACTTTTGAACCATCTGGTGACCACGCACACCGCAATAAGTTCTTATAATAAAAAGTAGTAAACAATTAAATAAATATAACTATGCCCAATATACTTTTGATATTAGTACCTTTTCAAAATTATGAGTATGGCCTGAGAAGACTTTCAAACATCTATCAGCAGGTGCATAAGGTCTCACATCCCATATTCTCAAACTGTTATCCATTGCATTAGACAGTAAATAACAGCCATCGGGTGACAATTCAAGTCCAGTCACTGTATCTGTATGGCCAGGCAAACGATGAAGTAATGCGTTTTTACGTAAATCCCAAATCTAACACACAAAATTTTTTAAACATTAGTAAACTAGACTATTCTTTGAGTAGTAATGTTAGCACTGCTGTTGGTTAAAATTTAAAAATATATATAATATATAAATTACAAATTACTTTTATTTCATTATCTAGACCACCAGTTATGACTTGATCAGCTGTATCATTAAAACATACAGACATCACTTGATAATTATTATTGAAAGTAGTAACTGCATCGCCGCCTCGTTTTCTTGGATCCCAAATTTTTATAGTGCAATCGTCTGAAGCGCTTGTGATCATTTGAGGTCCACGTCTTGCAGAGTCACAGGAATTAACAAACCCAGTATGTCCTACAAAAACAAATTTAGTTAGAGAAGAATATTTTACAATTCGTTAAATAAATAAAATAGAAATAAGTAAACAGGAAGAAAAAAAATGAAAGATAAAAACTAACAGCTTACATATTATTTGAAATCAATACATTTTTATTATTTTCACTTAGGTAGTAAAAAAAAAAATGTTTAATTAATAATTGGGTATTTGTCTGAAGTTTGACTACATTCAGTAGTACAATAACAAAAAAAATTATTAGTGAATTTTTCAACTTTAGTGAACATTTAACTTTTATATTAGACAAATGCATTTAAATTATAACTAAAAACAAAAAAACTGCAAAACATTGAAATTCAGTAACTATTTATTAAGTAATCATTAACAACTGAATATTAAAATATACCTTTAAGTTTCTTAACTCTTTGGCCCTTATAAATATCCCAAAAAGAAACCGTCATATCGGTACTACTCGTGTAAATTAACGTTCCATCAGTGGAGAATTTCATATCTAAAACAGCTCCAGAATGGCCAGCGAGAACGCCCAAATTTTCACATTCACCATACACACTCCATATGACTGAAACATGTTTACTCAATTTAAATAAATTTACACAATTTGGACAATATTTATGAGATGCTACGACAAATGTGTACTTACAAATCTTTCTGTCGTAACCAGATGATGCAAGATACTCCCCTTCTGGATGAAATTTTGTAGCAAATATATCACCTTCGTGACCTTCCAGGGCCATGATGGGCATAAAAAGACTGGATGTGCGAACATTGCTCTGAAAAAAAAAAAACCGCAAATAAAATCAAAATCGACATAACTACATACGTATCAATCTTTAATTTTTAAAGCTACCAAGAATCTCAGAACTTACTTTGTCGGTCTTGAAATACTTTTCTCTGACCGATCTGTTCTGTTCGGCGTCAGCCAAAGCTATTTCGCTTTTGCGCTTTACCATTTTTATGGTGGAACAGTTCTTGTTTGAAATTTGATTTACTCGTCCACTATTTTTTTTTTTATACTAACGTCTAACATAAACAATCAATATTAAATAAGAAAAATTGTGGAATTAATGGTCCTGAGTTATCGACTTAAATTTCTGACTAGGTAATCTGTATTTCTGTTAATAGTTAATCTATTAGAAGTAGTTTTTAGTTTTTAATTTTTATAGTGTTTGTGTTAACTGTTAATAATGTTATTGTCCAAAGACGAAAATCGTAATGTAGACTGTAGAGCGTCGTAAAAGTTTTGCCCGGTCAGACGATTTGAGGTTATGTTTACCGGCATGAACATAAAAACGAAAATAAATTCTGATAACAGGACCGCTTGAGCGCTACGAGTACCGACTTTAGAGACTTTGAAGTGATAATATAAATATTATTCTGCATAATTTATTCGACATTCGAGTTGACTGTTTAGTAATTTTGTATTATTTACCCACTGCATTAGTTGTCGGTTTGTAATGTTTGTATAAGTATTTTTTGCTTGAAATTCGATGACGCACTATTCGGCTCAAAATATATTTATTACTGGTTGGCATTGGATTCGCTGAGTGTACCGACAGACTTGTCTTCCTCAATTTCTGTTTGTATTTGGCATTTGTTCAATTTTTCAAAACTTTATGCTTGCTTTATCATGTAAGATCTAGCTCGGTTGGACGAAACGAAAAATAATAGCGAAACAATAACATGATCCCGGTCGGGATACGGTTGATACTCGCCGGTCTGACCGTTGTCACATTGCAAATAGGAAATGTGTCGACGGCGCCAACCGAGAAAACTGTCAGTCAACTTATGATGTCATCTGCCAACAAGTCTATCAAATTTGGTCTATTGAACTATTTCAAAGATCTAAAACTCGACGACTTTTGCAATTTTCCATTACTGGACGTCAACAACTTCAAGATGGTAGAAAATGAATTTACTTTTCAGTGTTTTTGTACAGTAATTTACAACGTTAGCAATGAATTCGAACACAGTGTGGTGAATCCCATCGACTTAGAAGTAGCAATTAACATAACTAATGAACACAAGTTTAAAGATGAAACCATGTATGGCGTGTGGAAAAATGTAACTGAAATCTCACAACCGATGAAATTACTTATGGATCCATTGAACAATATAGCCAAATGGAATAAAGTCTGTTATAATTTGAACAATGAATTGCACACGTACTGTAAATTTTTAAATGTAGAGTTGTTACTCTTACACGATAGCCGTTTGGAAAAGTCTAAAACATGTAAGTATCTAAATACTATCTTATACTGTCTATGCAAAATTCTATATTTAATTTTTGCTTTAAGCTATAAAAAAAAATATTATCAATTCATCAAAAAACCTTAAAGAATCAGTTGTTCCTAGTGCCGTTATTGAAGATCCAAAAAAACCTGAGGGCCTACCTCAAATTGAAGTTGATAAATCTCCTAAAAATAAAGTAGACGTAAGTATAATAATATTTAAAAATAACCATATCTTATAATCAGGGCTCGTAAGTTTGTGCACTGAAAAATGTGTTAATTAGCGTGCATTCATGCACTAAAAATTCAGAAATATGCATTTATGCGCACTAACATTTTAAAATTATGCATGATATAAATAAATCGTTGGTAAATTTTGAAATAATAAAATGTATCTATCTTTTATCCAAATTTAATTTCTCTTCATTTTTATACATTTTACACCACTCAAAAATCTAACTTTACAGATCAACACTTTGTTGTCATTATTACATTATTATTATTATTATTATTATTAGATCCTGTGGTCGTACGAGAATAAAAAAATTCAAATAATTTGTTTTTTATGAAAAAAATATGCGCTAACAACTAAAAAATCTAGTACATGCTAAATATGCCTTTACACCCAAAATATGGGAAAATATGCTCTATTAAACTTTACATATTTATATCTATTGTTATAAAACAAATTTGTATCTCAGTTAGTATGTTTTCCTGTGTTGCAAGAAAAACATGCAAATGCTTGAACTTACGAGCCCGGCTTATAACATTTCTTAATCAATAAGTTTGGTATATTATACAGTTACATTTAGTAAATAACTACTAGATACTTTTGAAATCAAATTAATTTAAGTTATACTTATGCGGCAATGATACTAGGTATAAAATATATTTTTAATTGTTTATTTAAGAATTGAATTTTTGTATTAATAATACTGATTTTGTTTAGTTAACTTTGTAGAGAGTAGAAACTCAATCAACTATATTTAACATCATTTTTTCTTGAATACACCAATGTCAACCCAATTTTATATAGATATAATATAGTAATATGTAGTTAGGATTAATTCAACTAATTCTTAGGACTAATTCAATAATTGACTAAAATATTATTTAGGCAGACGATAATCAAAAATTAGTTGATGTCAATAATGATAGTAATAATGACGAGGAACTCCCGGCAGAAGTACCAAAGGATAATAATACTAACCTTGAAGAGGATGAAACTGCCACTGAAGATGAAAAACAAATTGAAGAATTAGAGGCCCAAACTCCAATTGATTCTAAACCTGATTCAAGTGAGTACCTATTTAATATCCATAACCATACTGTCTTAGATTTGATGTATTATTTATAATTCAATATTATATATGTGTATTTCTTTTAGAATCTAGTGTTGATTATCCTAAAGAGAATGATGGTACCATTAACCAATCAGGTAAACTTAGTTTGTTTTGTTTTCAAATTGCTAAACTGAAAATATATATTTTGTTCATACTTTTGTTGATAATATTTATTTTTTATTAATTCTTCAAGAAGATAACGGGCATGACTGATCAAGTTCATCTCGAAGCCCATTAATTATGGTGTTTATTGTACCATTTTTATCAAACTAAAATAACGATTAATTTGTAATTATTTTAATCACTATATGAAACTTAAATTAATTTAAATATATTTTTATAATAAATTATACTTCAGTATATAGCAATGTACTTGAATCATTAATGCAATGAGTAGGTAATTTTTCAAAACAATACAACATAATATTATTTATAATATAATTTTATATATTAGTATAATATACTTTATATACACTGTTAAATTAACAAAATAAAATTCTATTGATATGTTATAGAAATTATAGGTACCACCACAGTTCTTAGATTATACTTAAATACAACATGAGAATAAAGTATTTTATATTGTTGTTTAAAATTGTTGCAATAGTAACATTTTTTATTTTGGCATATATCTTGAGATTTTTAAAATTAAAATAATATACATGCATCATATTTTTGCAGAGACCAAAGAGGTTGTATCAAGATTGGGTCTTAAGCCTAAATTTACAAATCCTGCGTTTGGCGATACGGAAGACTCACACTTCCTTTTCTACTTCAGCATAATGACTATACTATCAATGCTGTTTTATTTAGCGTTATACAATAAAAAAAAAGTAAGCAAACAATTTTTAAAACTAATTTTTTTCTTGAATGTTTTTTTTTGAATTGTAAATACATTCTAATGCCATGTCCCAGCTGATTTGCATGCATGCGGGATAAACAAAATAGTTTGCAATCATCACATACAGGCAACGTATTGTAGAGCAGTGTGGTCAGAACAGAAATCACACACACCAGTTAGGACATTACATTAAAATACATTTAATAATAAATTATTCGACATTATCTAACAAAAATAAATAAGAAATATATCGTAAATAAACATGTTTACATAAAAGATTCTTTATCACCTCTCTCTTTCTCTCTTCAAACTATTCTTAAAAAACATTATTTCATTTCAGATAATAGCACTTTTAATTGAAGGGCGGCGAAGTACTAACCACAGAAGGCGACCAAATACTTCAAGTTATTCAAAAGTAGAGACTGATGACGGATCAACTGTGTTTTGATGAAACGTATTATCTTTAGCGATTTATATTGCAAAAACAGAATTAGTTGTAGATTCTCAATGTTGTGATGTTGAGTGGTTATTGATTGAAGAATTTCCTATAACAATTGTCGAATTTGTAATGGGAGATATATATTAATAAGTTAGAAAAAAACTGTGATGAAAATATGTGTACATAAATTTTATGACTTTTTTTAGGAACCTTTAGTTTTTATTTTGGTATTAATTATAAACTGTGGATCTTTACTTTTTAACTGTCCAAAAAATAAAAACAAATACTTAAATGTGTAATAAGTGCATAGTTTTGTCTTTTGTATTAAAAAAAAAAGAGCATTTTATATAATATACTTAATACATCTCTATATATAAAAGTAAAATGATCATCTATCTATGTTTGTTCTTTTTATACTCCTACGCATTAAGTTAACCACTCCAAGCATAGAGATTAAAACACTTGTTATACAGGGTGTAACTGAAAGAACTGACTAATGGAATAAATTGTTAAAAATTGTAATGACTATTTAAAAAAAAAAATTATTAATTGCATACATTTTTTAATTTTTTTTTCTTTTGAAACTGAAAACTCAAATTTTAAAATGTGATTCAAAGTTTTTGAAAAATTTCAAAATATCCAATTTTTAAATCTTATTATTAGAAGAATTTTGATGGTTAAAACATTTATCTAAGTCAAGTAATTTATTTTTCGGAGTAAATTAATTTAAAATGTAATAATTTTTTTCAGAATATTATTTTGACATCAGCTTTTTTTTAAAATATTATTATCCATATAATTTTCACAATTTTTATAATATGTTTAAGTAGCATACATTTTCTTTTTCAGATCTTTTTGTTAAACCTTGTATATGAACATATGTGCTCCTACTTTCATCCCCAATTTTAATCTATGTACCAATTTACCTATAATTAAAATATTGGTTATTCTAATACAACATTTAAAATAATCGATTAATGGGAATTTGTTAATTTACCAGTAAATATTAAATTTACCAAATTTTAAATTTAAACGCCCATAAAAAATGAATATTACTTTCCGGTAAACTTTTTTTAAGGTATCTCCTATTACATTTTCTATGTTACCTATGAAAATTAATGTTTATTTGAATTTCTAATTTCCCCCATTGACCGTGTTAATTATTGCACGTATTAAAAAAAATATTTTACGAAAACCTTATAGCTCCCCCCCCCTCCCATATAACATTCGTGGCTACGCCACTAACGTGTTACATACCTAGTGCGACCTACCTACTCATTAGGTACATAGTAGAATGAGTTTCTCAGAATATTATTTGAGTATTTATTTTAAATAGGTGTTTCTTTCTTAATGGCTCATAATAAAATGTATCCCAAGTAATGTGTACCGAGTGGTATTAAATAAGGTTATCGTATATGATATAAATAATAAATAATACCTAATTAAAAGGTGGAACTAGCATTTTTACAGTAGTGTACAACAGTCATGAAAACTGGATTCAGTTAGTACAGTGGCAACTGTCTTTCGTGTTTCTCATTATCCATCCCAGATATTTGTCGACCCTCGTGTACACTCCAGGGAGTTTTGGAGCTCCACACCCAATGCCCCAAGAAACGATACCTGGAAAATGAACCATTTTACACGATTACCGTTATGATATCTATTATATAACTTGAAAATATATATTATTAATTATAATGTTTGATGTCAGCTCACCTGCCACTGTTATTTTTTCACTATTATCTTGAAGCATCAGAGGTCCACCGCTGTCGCCCTAAAACAATAATTGTTCAACCTTCAATGACCAATGCAAGAGATTGATGGCAAGCTCGGTTGATTTTTTTCCAGCAGTGGCTTAACGATAAAATCACTTCACCTAGAATTTACAGTTCTGTCCCATCACTAAATCCTGACCAAATTGCGTCAAAAATTGGCACACCCCAGGAGCCTTAGCCGTTTTCTTCAAATGTCCATTATCCTCCAATTAGGAATTATGCATAAACATAATGTTTATTGTGTATGATTAATACAATTATGATAATTGCTCAAGTGATATTATATAGGTATATATTAGCTACACATACAGAGTGTAATGAATATGAAAATACCTGACAAATGAAAAATACAAAAAAAGTGAATACGAGGGTAACAGTCTACTGTACATTAGGCGTCTATAGAGTCACCGTCTCATGGATGTGTCAAATTTGAATTCAATCATATAAAATCATTGTATACGAAAAACAATTCTAAGCGAAGACGGTCTATCATATTAATTATTATAATATTAATAAGCAGGTGTATTTTATGATATTGTGATTTATTTTACTACCTAATAGGAATTAATACTAGAGTAGGTTAAATTGATTTCTGTCGAAAAATTACACTTGAAAATCCATTGTATATATAAAATATAATAATATATCTCATGGAAAAACGTTTATACATTTACAACATTTATAAATAGCTCGAAAAGAGTCGAAATAGTTTGAAAATGTGACTTACCATGCAAAAAATATGGTTATTTTAAGATTTGGTGAAAATGTCTAGTGTCTGCTTTTAATTATTTTTGATTCACTACAAAATATGAAAAATCTATAAATGAAAATTCGTTTATTTACCATTGGAAATCCAATATCGTACAAATTTTAAATTTAAAAGCTTACGAAAAATTATGTTATATTATTCGGTAAACTTTTTTTCTGTTTAAGGAATAAAATTACTGGGAAATCTTCAATCAAAATGTCCAATGTTAGCTATGAAAAGAAAAACTTATACATTTTGTAACTGAAAAATAATTTGAAAACTTCGAGATTTTGATGAATTTTGTCAACATTTGAACTTCATATACATATACAAAATGTCAATGTATTCTCAATATTTTTTAACTTCCATTAATTAAACTTATAAGGAACCTGACATTAAATTTTTAAGCTTTTTTATTAAGTAAAAAAGTAATAATCGAGAATAATTTTAAAACAATTATAACATTTTAAAAATTCCCCAAGGCTATAATAAACTCAAAAACTAGTAGTTATTAATCAAAATATTTCGAAAATGTTAAAATACATGAAAAATTTCAGTATAAATATATGATAAAAATTTCAAATGGCTACTGTTGTTAATTTTTTAGTTCCACAAGAAAAAAGCTTTTTTTTCAAAAATTGGTTCTATACTTCTATGTACAAATTACCACTTTTATTTTGTTTTTCTTATAACTACTTCAGTGGCGTAGTCAGGATTTTTTTTCAGGGGGGGTTGATCAATTTTTTACACAGCGGTGGTTTAGTTTTTGATCGAATACCATAGAGTATAGACCATTAAAAAAAATTTTTAATTTTATTAACATTTCGGGGGGGCTGCAGACCCCTCAGCCCCCCCCCCTGGCTACGCCACTCAACTAGAAAGTATCAACTTGATTCACTTTTCTATCAAAAAAAGATGCAGATATCAAAAATCAGAGCATTTTTACTACCTCAAATGTTGAGGACAGAAAAAAAACCAAAAAAAAAAAATACACGCTCATCGTTGTAATTACAATACATTCATTCGCTACTCTCAGAATCTAAGCTGTTAAAATATTGAACAAATATTATTTCATCTGTTAGATCATTATGTTACACTTTGTATAAGTATGATAAGTATCTAACATTCTTGTATTGATTTCACACAAGTCTATATTGTACTATATAATCATTATAAGAACCATCATAATAATCAATGATAACTTTACTGATAGCCGATGCCCGATAGGCAAGGCCTATTTGTGGGGGGGGGGTACGAGGGGTCCGGACCCCCCTGAATGTCTTCAATATCTTACACATGTTTAAAATAACTATTTTCAATACCAACATATATATTTTCAGACATAAATGATTTTAACTCCAATTAAATTATTTAAATTAACTATTGTCTGTTTTCCCATTATCACTGTTTTGTATCATAATATATTAAAATATAATTAGAACATCTAATAATAGATTGTTTGTTATTTATGGACAACGACCGCTATCGATGCCGGTCAGCGACGATTAAGAACAAGAATATAAAATTAATTATAGAAGGACAAGAGAGACCATAGAAATGTGTCCATAGAAATGTTACGGTTGATCCCGAAGAAGTTTTAAGCCAGTTTGCTTTTCAAAAAGATAGGAGCATAATATTAGTTTAAAACATGATGTTGTAATAATAAATTGTTTATTTTTATTTCTGAATTTATTTTTCATGTTTTGTATAATTTAAGGTGACAAGATGTCAAAGTAAATTTGTTTCTTTTTAATATACATTAATAAATGAAGATTAATTTTTTTTTGTTTTATTTTTAACAAACTATCAAAAACCTAAATTTGATAAAATTACATTGTACATGTTTTGCTCCCCCCCCCCCTCACCCCAAAAAATGTCTGGATACGGCCTTGCTGATAGGTACACAATAAAAGGTACCCATACATTATACATATTACCCATATAAGTATCTTAATAACCTATAGGCCTAACAAAACTTAAGACCTTACAATTGAATCTAATATTACTCCTACTTTATGATACAGTACACAAGTACACAATACTGATGCCAGGTTTCGTCTAAAATATTGGCTAAATATTTTAGCATTTGGAGGATACAGTGGTTATTTTATTCAAAAAAAAAATTGGAGGAAAATAGAATTCTTATCTATCCTATGAATGACTATTGATGTACGAATACCGACAGCTATAAGTAATATTCCTAATTAGGAAGTACCTATAAGTGTATAGAAGTATTTATTAGTATGTTTATATATATAGATACCTGACACGAATCCACTCCTCCATCCCGGAGCCCGGCGCACATCATGTTGGACGTGTATCCCGTTTTCTCGATCTCGGGAACGGCGGTGCATTCCTTTTCGGTCCACACAGGAAGCGTGGCGTGCCTGAGACTCAGCGACGTGCCACTGTCCTCGCTCAACTGCCCCCACCCGGCCACGGCCGCGGTCAACCCACCGTAGTCGTACCCTAAGTATCATAATCGTGATGACGATAAACGGTTTATGTGGAGGTGCAATGAAATCAAAAAGGTAGGAACCGCAGGAAATAACATTACTATTTACGTTTATAGATTATGGTTGAACTTAAACAGTAAAATAAAGTAGGTATACCTATAGATAATGATTTTAATGATTAAATTATTTGGTAATTAGTATTGTTTGATTGTACTTTGCAGCCTCTGTAGCCTTGTGTATTGATATTTTAACATTAATTAAATTGTATATAATACTGTACCTATAGTTATTAATTTCCAATTATATGTAATAAGTGGTCGAATTCCGTTAATGCTATAAGTTAAATGGTTTACAGTGTAAAACAGTTTATGCGAAAACAATTTGGATTTGGAAATTATTTCTGGAATATCAACTGATGGTGCACCTGCTATGGTTGGTAAAGAAAAAGGAGCTATAAAATTACTGATCGATAAAATAGAATCTACCAGAAAAACTAATAATTTCTGGAAAAGAGATGATTTATTTATAATCCATTGTTTGATTCATCAACAAAATCTATGTTCTCAAGTATTATCGATGAACCATGTTATGCAAGTAGTCATAAAAACAGTGAATTACATTCGATCGCATGCCCTTCCCCACCGACAATTTAAGGAGTTCCTGAAAGAATTGGATTCAGAATATGGTGACGTAGTATATTTCAGTCATGTCAGATGGTTAAGTCGTGGAAAATGTTTAAAGCGATTTTATGAGTTACGTCATGAAATAGACTTGTTTATGAATGATAAACAAAAACCAGTAGTAGAATTAACTAATGATGAATGGTTAGTAGATTTATGCTTTTTAGTGGATATTGTCGAAAAACTGAACCAATTAAATGTATCATTACAAGGAAAAGATAATTTAATAATTGACTCATGTAATTACATCAATGCATTTCAGAAGAAATTATTGTTATTTGAATTTCAATTAAAAAATAATAACGTTCAACACTTTCCATTGCTAAACGAATTGAAAAATTCAAAACATATCGAAAGCATTAAATATGCACAAGAAATAAGGAAACTTATAGCTGCTTTTGAAAGTCGTTTCACTAATTTAGACAAATACAAGACAATATTTGAAATATATTCATCTCCTTTTCATACTGATGTCAATTCGGCCCCAGAATATCTTCAAATGGAACTCATTGACTTACAATGCAATAATGAATTAAAACACATTTTTGAAACATCAAAATCAAAAATAGATTTTTATAATATTAACATCACAAAAGAAAATTTTCCCAATTTGAGAAATCTGGCACAAAAAGTTGTGAGTGCTTTTGGATCGACTTACACTTGTGAATCGTTTTTTTCAAAAATGAAATTCGCCAAAGATAAATCACGCTCAAACTTGACGGATGAAAACCTGCAACATCAATTACGGTGTGCAAATACAAGCATCTCTATTGATTTAAAAAAGCTTAGTGAACGAGTTGAGAAAAAAAGATCTCACTAAATAGTATAGTAATGTTAACTCCATTTTTTTTGTATTAAATACTTTTTATTATTACTTTTATATATTTTAATTTGTTTTAAATACTTTTATAATTTTATAGGTGGCCTAATTCTGAATAAAAAAAAATATGTGTATTATATTAATATTTTGGCTGATGACCTTTTTTTTTTTTTTTTTGGCAACCCTAATGTGGCCCGCAGGATTGTTATGTATTTACAAAGTGGCCCGCAAAATCATTTGGGTTGGCCATCCCTGGTTTACACGCTTTATTTACAAAGAATAGCAGGAATAACTTTAGCTATTTAATTATTATACATTTTGTAGTTAATCTAACATTCTAACTATATTTTTGTAGGAAAATATGAATTGCTTTGTTTGTTGTTCCCCTCGGAACGCAATTTCCCGGGTGCTTGGGGGTGCTTAGCACCCCCAAATTGTTTCATATTTATTTACAATTTAATAGTTATTATGCAGGTATCCACAACCATAAGATAATATGAAAAAAAACAAAGGAGCTTCAGCACCCCCACTTTTTTCATTAAAATTGTGCCCCTAGAGTCGGAATCCTTCGTATACTAACCGTAAAAATCAACCTTCGTCGATGTAGGCTCAGATCTAGGAGGGATCTAAGGGGTTTAGTCTTTAGCTCCTACCATTTGACAAGACTGTGGAGAGAGAAACATAGGCCAGAGGGTAATACTTAGGGTAAATTAGAAGCCCCACTATTTTTGACTACCTATCATTAACTTTGTCAAGTAACTGTTAGTACCTAATAGAATAAATCTTATAAAATTCTTATTTTTAATTGTTTCTTTAGTTTAAAAAAATGCAGTGGATCCAAATTTCCGACCCAGGGAAGAATTCTTCATTTTCCCCACTTCTCGTCAGACCAGCCATTTGGATGTGTTATCCACTTACATGTTATATATATTATCTAATTTGTCATGATTTTGAAAAATATATAATACAATACCATCTATACCTGAGGTATTCAAACTTTTTCATCCCACGGCTCCTTTAAGTCTTCACAAAATGTCGACGGCTCCCAAATTATAAATGATAAAAAAATCAATGTTTATACTTTATATGATTGTAATTTATATTTTAGAATATATTTTTAGAATTTATTTACCCTCTTACATACCTAAAATAAATTAAAGCTATATTCAGCGAATGATTGTTGTAGACAATTCAACGTTTCCCAACCGGTGTGCCTCAATGATATTAGTAAACGTTTTTCATAAAAATATTTATTGGTTTTCAATTATACTACGCGGCTCTCTTCGACAACTCCCACGACGCCCCTGGTAGCAGCGACGCACAGTTTGAATACCTCTGATCTATACTGATAATATGTGCTAAATTATATTAGTAGATTTTCTGAAAAAAAATAGCCTACCCTCTCCACCAGTTTCAGATTTCTATATTCATGGCTATAGTTAGTGCTTTATACAAGCATAAGATATTTTATATAATATAACTCTAGTCTATTCACTTTGAATATTAAAATATGGTAGGTGTCGATTATTTTAATAATTTTTCAAGAATATTTAATCTACCTAGTAGGTAGATTATATTTACAATAGTTACGCGAAACGTCGAAATTTTGCAGTAAAAAAAAATTTTTTTTGGAAATACGACTTATAAAATATAATCTTACAGATTGGTTCATAGAACAACGTATGTCGTCGACAAACGCTCAGCAGTTTAGTTTTTTATATGAATTCGCTTACTGATCATAGGCAGACAAATAGGCTGGGCAGTGCGTTCGAATTTCACGGGTCTAACCATCTTGACCAGCGCTATGTCGTTGTCGTGCACATTCGCTCCCTGTCGGTCATACTTGTGGTGGATCTTCACTACTGCTGCGCGGATGACGTGAGGTCCGCCCTGATACAGTCTTGCGGGTCTTCTAGTCTGCCCGAACACAACGTGTATCTCTCGGTAATTGGTAACCGGTACTTCACTTATATGTGCAGCAGTCATAATTTATTATTATTATGTTTGGATAATTTGTATGTGTGTGTGGGGGGGGGGGGGGGGAGGATTGGTACAAATATTATCAAATAGTTTCGATTTCATTTCGAGTCATTTATGAGCATAGGACGTTGCAGGGTTCAACATTTGCATATTGCATACTATTTTGCAGCCTACAGACTTAAGACATATACATAATTCGTCATTAGACATTAGTATTTATATGTATAATTAATATCATATTATAAGTTGAAAATTAATTCACGAATGGAAAATAAAAAGTTATTAGTTCATAGATATTCTTGTACCTAATGCATTTTTATTATTCGGAGATTTTTTCCATTCTAGGCCTAGGGCATATCGCATATTCAATTTTATATCATTAAATCAAGACTACCAATATTTATGCTTCAAATTGCAATGCTCGTATTTACTTTGAAATACTACATTATCATACGTATTTATGGTTTTGTTTACCAAGACATTACGTTTTCGCTGTTTCAAGACAATTTGACAATAATTAAAGATATATTATTTAATATTTTTTGAAGGCCAGGAGGGAATTGTTTCTATATTTATAGCTCGTGGAAAGAGAGGAACTGAAAAAAGATCATGTTTTTTTCTTGAAACTATTTATATAATCCAACCTACCAACTCGATTACTATAGGAATCCTGGAAAAAGTGTGTTGGCACTTTGGTGCGTATGTGTACTTAAAGACGGGAAAATACAAAATTGTTCTCTACGTGGTTGTCGTGTTTATATAATAGTTTTTACATTAGTTAGTAGGCATGGTTGATAAATCGTTTAGGTACCTCAAACAGTGGGCAGCCGTGAGCACGTACTGATCAGTGACGATGGAACCGCCGCAGAAGAACTTCCTCTTGGCGTTCCACAGCGAAGCCATCCAAGGATATTCGTTCTCCCTGACTTCGCTGCCTCCCACGATCCTTGTTCCGGGATATCCAATACCACACGCTGCACGCAATACGTAATAAATGCGAATAAAAGCCAGAGTCATAATATACAGTACGTAAATTTATTGGAAAGTCAATAACTGTAAAAAATAATACAGCTACTGTCTCTCTGAAAAATAGAGTGAAGATTTTACGTGCTCCCTTAAATATCGAACATAGCGTAACGAAACGTGTTCTGTTGGACCTAATTTTTCCATGTTAACAGAAGGCGTAAATTACGAATGTGAAACACCCGTAGGCCGTTATTATAGGATGAGGGTTTGGGGAGATCTTAAGTACCTCTATAAGATTGACGAATACTCCCGTAACATTCATAATAACACTCAATACTCGCGCGTAGTCCATGTTTATTTTTGTCAACCCCCCTCCCCGCAGATATTACCAAATACCCGCATATCGAACATATACGAATATACCTTCCCCTTAAGCATAATATTATAATAATGTTAAGTGTCTCACTGCACGGTTGACATCTCGAATTCACTGCTTCGTCGTTAGTCCTTTGGTTCCCGCGGCCATATACCTATGTAGGGTGGCAATTAAATATAATGTTAATATACATGATATTTCCACGAAAAATAATTGTAGAAGCGAACCGATTACCGCCATGGCAAGAAAAAAATTAACTCATCCATAACTCACCAATGACGAATATTTGGCACTTGGCAAGTACTTGATGAAGTACTTGCCAAGTACGCATCTACAAACCATGGGAACGCAGATACATGCCTATATATTATAAATGAATCGAACAATTTGATAGTTGATAGTGAAGATAGTATAATAAATTATATGACAATGTATATCGGTTGTTGTCTTCAACTGATTTTATCACCACAAACATTTTTAAGTCTTTCTGTGTCGATAAAATTGCCGATTGGCGTTTCTATAATAATAAATAAATAAATAAAATCTTCAGTAACGATGTGAAATAGAAACAGGCCTTATGCTCACCCGTTTATTGCATTTAAGTACAAGACGTTTCGATATTATTATGTGAACAGGTCTATCATTGTGTATTTCGGCGAGCTCAAAAATTATAGTTAAAAGAGAAATACATTGCGTTTATCTAACGATTCTAACGGAATGTAGACCAATTTCCTCTTAGACATGGTGCATGTTTTAGACAATATTATTATTTTTATGTTCTAATGTTTAGTTGTATAAAACAAAATAAATTTCAAAATATTTCGAAGAATATATAATAATATATTCATGTACCATAATATATTATAATGTTGATTTATTATCTCATTGATATAATTAAAAAGTAGCATTATAATATTGCCTAAGTTAGGCAATATTTGTTTTCTCTCTCAGACCCATGTGGATATAACTTTCACTTAAAATAGTTTTTTATGATTTTTGGGTTAACTTGAAGTAAAATCACCTATTGCCAAAATTATAGAGGAATAGAGGATTATATGTTTGAGGCGTGGACGTATAGGTTTTATATTTTATTATTATTTGCCCTCTAAAAAAAAAAAATTGTAAATTTAAAAGTTGTTTAAATTGTTTTGAGACAACATTTAGACAAACTACTAAGTAAAATCTGCGCAAATTCATTTGTCTATATATTGCAAGTGGACAAAAGAGAGAAAACAAACTGTGTGCTGACATCCTCTTAAAAAATAATATTATAATTAAGAACGTGTATTTTTTTAAAATTTAAAGTAAAGATTTCAACATCATGGGTATTTGCCTACAGTTGTGCGTATATAATAATAATATTTTACAGTATAAAATACTACGATGATGTTCACAAACCATCTTTTTGTCTAGTTCTTTCCCTCTACTTCACAATTTTGTTTTAGTTGAAAGGAGAATAAAACCATCACAGTATTTAAAGCAAAAAATCGCCATTTCAGGTTTTTTCCTAATCTCGACTAGTACTTGCTGTCAGGCCCAAATTAACATTACCGTAGGCCCTAGACCTATGTGCTAATACGGTCCTGTAGTGTTCAATATTTAAATGATTAAGACACCTAATATTTGGGAGAGGTAGTGTTGAACTCAGTGTTCTAAGCATTTAAAAACGAAAATATTTACAACATGAAAATCATCATGATATTTTACATTTTAAGCACATAATAAGTTCTATTCTTGTTATACAGTTATGTTATTATTACTTAATATTACAATAAGAATATTATTAGTTTAAAAACAAGTGTACCTCTCATAAGTGGTGTCTCCCAATGAGCCATGAAACAGAGAACTATATTTAATAAAAAAAAAAGTAATAATAATATTGCGTGTGTAAAATATTGCGACCCAGAAAGTTCACAAAATCGAAAATACACTCTCGGCTTTAGTGATAAATAAAATTGTTTTATATGATACTACCATGTAAAATTCATCAGCTTAAAAATGTCGAAAGTCAAAACACATGTGTATATGGATTGATGCACCTTCTTCAATTCTATGTAGCAAAAAAAAAAACGACCCTCTCGGCATCCCCAAAAAGCGATTATGTCACTAGACTTCGATCTGGCTATATTATTATAGTTTATATTGCATACTTACATTTCTAGTGATATTCCGTCGGAGCGACACCAAAACGACAGGGTGACACAACAGCAATGCGATTAAAGACAATAACTGCAGCGATAACTCCATCGCTCGCGAATAATATGTTCGTCGAGTGTATAACATACGTTGTAGGTACATCAAACAATACTCTAATCATGAGCAGTACAGATGAAACATTTTATTTTTGCCATAAAAAAATCTTAAGAATACGCATACAATAATGACGTCCAACGTAAACTGCGGCAAAACTTCCGAAAGATCGCACGAGTGGCGATTCGGTGAGTGATGGTAACCCGTGAACCATGGTTCGTGCGCGACTGCGGTGAGAGTGTAATAATAATTATGTTCGTCATCGGGATATCGTGGACCTAATGGCCGGCAATTAATAACCAATCAAATCGTAATACTGCAACACTACGTTATTGTAATATTTTATACGCAGCATTGTCATTTGCCTATCGTATATTAGTGTAATTATAATGCACGACCGTTGGGAATCGGAAACGGGGTAAACGCTTATAATAGATATTTTACTATCTTGTAATTTTCTGCCACGACAATGATTAATGATGATATTATATTATAACACGCGTGACTCGATGTCGTATTCGTTCTCCTCGTCTGACTCAGGCGCGTACACAAAAAAAAAATTTTGGGGGGGGTTTGCTTGTAAATGTTCATACTTATATAATCTAACTTAACCTATGACCTAACAAGGAGTTTACACAATTTCAATTATAGTACTATTTATTTCTTATAAAAAACGTCATACTTAAAAAAAAAAATAATTGTTAAAAACGTGTATTTTTATAATATAAAATCTAATTTTCGAGGTAGTCTTGCAAATCTGTTAATGACTTCGTCAATATCAATGTTATCGTTTCTATAAATATTAATGAGCGCTAATCCTGTCAGCCGGTCTTGTCCAATATTATTTCTCAAATAGGTTTTCAGTCTCCGCAATATTGAAAATGAACGCTCTGCAGTAACGGTCGTTACAGACAAAGAAGCTAATATTGTTAAAAGGCACTTTATATTTGGATAGAAATCACTGGAAATTTGACTTCCGTCAAACTTCATTCATCGTTGCTATATTGTAATAAAAATTATATCGGCTTGCATCGGGGTTTCATATGAAATCTATATTTATTTTGATGTGATCATGTAGGTAGTGGTCCGATTAACGATTGTAGATGAAGATCGAGCACTAAACCAGAATGTAATTCATATTACGAATGCGGAAAATTAAATAAAACCAAACTAACAAATAATAAAACTTATTTCATGAAATTTCGGGGGGGGGGTTGAACCCCTAGAACCCCCCCCCTTGTATACGCGCCTGGTCTGACTGAAATAGAATATAGTCAGGTAAACACACTATACACACGGACCTATCTAGAGTTACGTTACCCACTAGACGGTGACCGTTGCAAAAGTGTACAGCCTAATATGGAAAACTAGGTTTCATTTAGTTATACTTACATCATTCATTACAATAATAATATCATATTAAATATTTTGGGTAAAATCAAATCCGTAATTCTCATTTTAAAATATAAAATGTTTAAAAAAAAAAAAAATTTTTACTTCATATAATCGTACTACAATTTAAGAATATCTTAATGTCTTAACTTCGTAGTTAAGATTCAAGAGTGAGTGGCGAAGGGAGATATATTTCTAAATACATTTCAGTCTATTGAGTGTTGCTATGTAGAATTTTACTTTTGCAGTATCTATATCTGTGAGCATGAGATGACATAGTGTTTAAATTCATGGCATTCTTTGTTTTTCTTATTATATCATGTAATAGTAGACAATTACTTGCTGTGAATAAGTTTTTTTATTTTTTCCATATTCCATCATATTATTATCAACATTTGAAGAGTTTACTAAAAAATGACCACTAAAAAATATGGAGTGTACCCATTTCCTATATATCTACTAACCTATGATTTTTTTCGTAGACATATTTTATTCTATTTTGTCATCAATCGTCGACAATTTTGTAGTACAGCGGTTCCCAACCGGGGAGGGGAGGATATATTCTGCTCGGAGCGAATATAGTGATGATGGAATTACGAAAATAATTATGTTATTTTACAATGTGTAAAATTGAAATCTCTATATTAGTTACAACTTATAAGATTATCGGGCATCGATAACAATTATATATTAGGTATAACGGCGATAGAGTCAATAGACCGAGATATTATTTATACTCTATGTTAATATATTTGTTTTTATATTCAATATTTTTTTTTTACACTTAATATTTTTACTTCGTAAGTTAATACATTTTTAAAATGAAAAAAATAATAGTAAAAAGTAAATAGTTGTATATTGTGTAATATATAGTTATTTTGTATGTTTTATTTGTACCACTTACAAAAAAAAAAATTAGCTTAAACCCTAATTTAAGGGGAAGGGGAATAAGATTTTTAGTAAATTTACAAGGGGGGCATAGAGTGAAAAAGGTTGAGAACCTCTGTTGTAGTACCTACATATTTAATAAAAGTGTATTCATTAAAATGTATTAATTAAAAATAAAATACGGGACACTGTCACACTGATCATATATATATTATATACACTTCTGCATAGGTGGGGGTGGGGGTGGGAAGGGAGGGTAGCTAAGTAGCTTGGGCTCACAGTGTTTTTTTAAAACTTATTAATACGTACACTAGCTTAAGTGTCACTGACTAACAGATGAACTTTAAAAACGTAAGCGACGGTGCCGGCTATTTATACATAATTAATACCTATTATATTATGTAATACACGACGTGTATAATATTATAATTAAAAAAGGGTGTGATTTACTGTTACTTGTACTATATTGTATAGTACAGCGCGTAAACAACGAATTAGCATATTACATATATAGTTTTACATTTTCGAACAAGAAACGGAATCATATTTTACGGGTTCGTTGTTTACACCCAAGTATTTACACGCATTATATTAACATAATAAACATACATATTTTATTGGTCACGATCGAGATCGTGATCAGTGGAGGAACGTTGGCTACCGTGGCCATAATGTGTCGTATTTTAATTACCTACTGTAAATTTTTTTAAACCACAGCATTCGTTAACGATACAGAAAATATTATTAAGTATACCTAAATCCAGGCAGCGTTCGTTCTTATATAAAACGAACATCCAAATGACAATAATATTCTGATATCGTATTTTCTTTGCAGTTGCAGCGTTTCGATTCAAAGTCGTAAACCCGTGTTTCTATATAGTATTAGGAGAAAATACTACATAATGAACCAAAACGGAGATATTTTGTTCAGAACCTTTACCGGACGTGAAAGGCCGTATAACAATATATAAATACGATAGTTTAAAAGAAAAAGAGTAATAATAGTATAATGATTATGGACTATATACGTTATGCCTAGTTCTCAAAAGAAAAGGAAAACATAGGTAAGTACGCCCACTAGTGAGATCACAAATACGCGAGTACAGACATGTACGTACATAAAAAACGACTATATTACTATTAAACGATCTACATATTTTATAATAATTCCAAACAACAACAAAGATTATTAACATTATGATATATTAAGGTACACGTTTATATTATTGACTCTTTCAGATAATGACTGCAGACAATAATTATATATTTATCATTATCACTATATTAATACCCATATAGCGTTTATAGCTGCTATAATTTTAGCATTGAAATAAGTGGTAAAAGTTGAGATTTCGTAAAATAGAATAAGATCGCGATATTTATTAAATACGTAAAATAAGTACTCGAATTGGCGAAGCTCCTACACTATTTATTCTATATTTCGGGGTCGCCTATACTAAAAAAAGGTACCTTCAAAAGTATCTCTTTTATTTTTCCAATTCGAGCACTGTATAATATATTATTATCATTATTATAATAACAAATGTTTGTGATTCCTACACATCTGTCATGAATGTTGGTATGATATCGTCAAGCCACCCGAATATTATGAACATACAGCGAGAAAGAGAGTGAGAGAGAGCCACACGTCATCGGTCGACATATACATAAATTGATATAAAAAATAAGAAAAAAAAATATTTCTTAAAAATATCCACAGGTGACGTATAATAATAATAATAATAATAATAATAACTATATAATATAGTGTATATAGACTTGGGTATAATTTATTATGTGATATTGTCCGGCGAAATTTAGCCCTTCTGAGCCTCGGCCACACGCTCGGCGGCCGTCGCCGACCGCTCCTCCAGCCAGAACAGCTCCTCGTAAGTGTCGTCGTCGGCCACGGGCTCGGAGGGCTCGCCGCCGTCCTTCGACTGCGGACGGGCGTACTTGCAGTGGGTGCCGTCCCCGCGCTTGGTCACTCGGCTCCGGACCATGGCCGGCGTCGCGTACTTCTTGTCCCACACCCAGCCCATCTCTTCGAAAAAGTCGATCAGCATAGTGGTCAGGTTGAAGTACTGCCCAAACTCGGCGGCCCGATAGTCCCACGGGAACGAGTGGTGATAGTTGTGCCAGCCCTCGCCCAGCCCGAACATGGACACGTAAATGTTCTCCACGGGCATTATGTCGCTGCACCGAGAACGAACCCACGTAAACGTTTGTTATAATAATATATTTGTGTGTGTGTGTTTACAATCCAACCTAACCCACATACAGATATGAACGGATCTTGAGTTTTTCTCAAAATGGAAAAATTTTATAGAAACATTTGTTTTTATATAATCGATAGCCAAGGTCAGAGATTATTGGCAACGCGTATTCGTACTTAAATATTTCACAGTATTTCAATTCCATGCAAGTTATGAAATACATTTTGAAGTATCGTAAAAATCCAATGTACAAACACAGATAATATTCTTTACTTAAAGTTTGATCAGGGCACTATTCAGAAATTCGACACCTAATAGGAGCAACAAAAAACCACCCAATTATAATGAAAAAAAGTCATTCGTTTCAAACTATTATTGGATTGAGACGGACAATTCTTTAATTATATTATCATAAATCATAGTTTATGATCAAATATAGATGGTTTTTTTTTTAAAAAAAAAAATAATGATAATGATAGTATTATTAATTATGTTAAAAAATTAGGTAAGTACGATAAATATAATATTAATTAAAACTTAAAAGAAAAAGAGAATACATAACAGTATTAAAACAATGAAAATATAAAAAAAATAGCGACCCGAGGCCACAGCCTCCTGTTATACCCCGCACTTAAATTCGTCCTTGAGTTTGATTATTAAATCTAATATTAAAGCTAACAACACAATATTGACTCTATTGAACGACAATTGTTAAGTTTGCTCGTGGGGTCGGTATACTACATTTGTAGCAAACAATATGTGGTCATATAGAATAATGTATACTCACTTGGTAAATGGTTTGTTTCCGTACAGATGTGCAGCACTGTTGACCAGCCATGTCAAGTTCAGGACTGTCATCAGTCGAAACAGGAAGCACACGAAGAAGCCATTCCACAGGGTTTCCCCCCAAAGGACGAATGGCACCACCATCGGCATCAGCATGGCCAAGATCGTGAACAGTATTTTGTAATATCTGTGTGCGGCAACGGTATTACGACCATATACATATAGGTACTCAATGTGCACGTATGCTCGAGGACGTTCGATTTAAAGGCACCGTATGATTGACTTTTTTCAACATTGTTTTTGTAACTCTACGACTATTCACTGTGAAACGTAAATTATTTCAACTGGACTTGGATTGAAAGTAATACCACCACTTACAGAGTGTGGTAAAAATCGAGTAGAGCCCAATTTTTGTTTCACTCAGCGCAGTGGTGAATGTAAATACGTGTGAAGAAAAAGCGACTGCATACATAATTATTATTTTATCGGTGCCTTTATAATCGAACAATACTCGTACGGCACGGACGTTTCATAAGCGGCGGCTACCCGTAGCACGGGATACATCTTACTTTTTCTGAAACATGGCGTACGGATCCATTTCGATGTCAGTCATGTCGATCTTCTTGCCCTTCTCAATGACTTCTGGATGTTTGCGCACCATCAACCATCCGATGTGCGAGAAGAAGAATCCCCGAGACGCATTGTGCGGGTCGGCCACCGTGTCGCTGTACTTGTGATGCTGCCGGTGGTCTCTGATCCAAACGTACAAGCAGTTCTGAAGGACAACGAAAGAACGCGTTTTAGAAAAATATAACAAGCACACTAAGTTCGACAATTTTCCGCATATATAACAGAAAACCACAAAAATGTTGAACTTTAATAGTATCATATTATATAGGCTCACCTGTCCAGCGACCGTCTGCCCGAACACCAGCAGTGCTTTTACCCAATCGTTGCATTTGAAAGTCCTGTGCGTGTATAGTCTGTGAGCGCCCATGGTGACGGAGAACGCACTTGCACCCGCTACCAGCAATGCTAAGTATACCGAAACATTAAAATTTATAATGATATTCTCAACAAAATTAACGTTTTTGAAAACATTTTTTTCACGTATTTTGTCATTAAAATAAACAAATTTTGATCTAACCAACCTGATATTATAACAGGACGGAAATATATTTTTTTAAGAATATTGATGAACAAATATTGTTATCCATAAATTAGTAAAATTGTGTAATTTAATTGAGGGTAAACTGAAAATGTCTACTTATTAAAAATATTAATAAAAAAAAACGGTATTTTTCAATATGTGATATGCATTCTGCAGCTTCAAATTATATTTATTTTTCTCCAAATCAAAAACATAGATTGCCAATTAATTATTTTTTAAACCTACAAAATCACTAAATAAAAATCAGTAGGTACGTTGGCAAAATAATTTATTCTCCGGAACAGAATGTGGTCAATTTTAAGTTTGTAGATCACCTCATCGTAACCGTACGGAATTAGAGCCTATACTAATATACTGTGTTACAAATACTGCACGTATCACTCATTATACTCACTCCACAGCATAGTGAGTACCATCGACGATGTCAAAAACAAGTACAGGCCGTACACGGCACCCAAGTGGAGCACGAGGAACCCGATGGTGTTGAACCAGACGATCTGCCGGCGGTACACGTACTCCGGCTGGTTCGGGTCCTTCGGCCGCGGACTACCGCTGTCTTTCCGATCATTTTCGACCGCCGCCAACTCTTTGTCCAAAATCTCCATGCTCTTCAGCGCCCAGTTGTCGCCGAGCTGCCAGTCGAAAAACAATTTCTTGCCGAACAGAAGCTCCTGCGCGGTGGCCAGCAACGTGTAAATCAGCCTCTGCAAAACAATCTCGATCGTTATTAATCACGAATGAGTCACGTATATATCATGATAACACGCGTGAGCACGCGTATATGTTAGCGAGTCTGTGAGTGTGACAAACGCTTTTGATCACGACAGTATTATTAACCGTTCCACCCTAGCTACATGTCCTTATAACACCGGTCCGATCGTGTACCGCGTCTGGCTGCATGTTATGCTAATTAGACAGCAGTTGTAATGGCTGTTCGAAAACATTTTTTTTTTTTCATACCATACATGTCCCATTGTCGTTTTGACAATAGTTTTGATTTGCTGCATTTGTTTGTAATAATATTATTATTTACATGGTACGCGTATTAAAACACATGTATCAAAGTATCTATATATAGGCATAAATACATAGTTGCAGTTCGAAGCTTGCAGAAAGTAGAAAATAATAAAATATATATACAATAGAGATATCCCCCGATTATAGTCTCAATTATGGGGGAGGGGGGGCGGTGTTGTCCTATACATTGATGTATAAGTATGGGATGAATTCAGCCCTCCTCTCCAAAAATTGTTGTTTCTATAGTTCCTATCATGCTCCATATTAGAAGGTATACGATAAGTATTACAACAACAACGAGACTGTAATATTATATGATACGAGATTTACGAGTAGGTACCCACTGCCTAAACTACTTATATGTATTACTTATTTATTTATATTTGTATAAATTAGGGGTGACGCGTCAACCTTTTCTAGGTCACATGCTAAAATATTGTAATTAAAGATTTTAAAAAAAATCCCTTGTTCATAAGTACCCATAAACATTTTTTCCTCAAGGTGATGGAGATTTTGAAAAATTCAATTAAGTTTTTCAATATCACTTTTATGTGTTTTGCTTGTCTTAAGAGGACGTGACACCCGAATGTGTTAGCTCCGTCCTATAAGTATACATAGCAAATGGTACACTCAGCAGATTTAGCTCTGTTATTTTAAAAATTAGAGTGATTTACTTCTTATACAAATGAAAGGTAAGATTATTATCTAGACTCTAGGCATCTCATAGGATTTTTTATAATTTTTTGATATTAACTCTATCCATCTCCTCAGTAGTTTGTATTGTTATTATTTAATTTTAAAGAGAGTTATGAGCATTTTACAAATGTAATATTTTACACAGTAATGACTCTGCACTTCAAAATAAAAACCTACGAGTTGTCCCATAGAATATAGACAATAGTGCATGTTTTCTCTATAAATTAAACAATACGTCGATTATTCGCTCTAACATTAAAGCTAACAACACTTAAACTATTTGGTTCTACTAAATGACAATTGTATAAATGGTACGTTTGTACTATACGATAACCACACGTCATGTGGGTGTGTGTGACATGTACTCATAGACTTAAACAAAATATATCACAATATTATAATCTTTAATCTGCGGCTGCTCTTAGACCTCTGTATAACGTACAAATATAATAATTCAAAGTCTTCCTTACGTATCTCATGACTACAATTTGTGTTCAATCTCCCTTGTACGATCGTATGGATCCCGAAAATTTGAATTCGACACAAGCACCAAAATGCACAGACTGTATTGCACTCCGACTTCACATCAATAAAATATAATGCGACGCACTTTCATGACGAGTGTATAGGTAGTTTAATCGTAATCGTTAATAACTATAGAATAGGCGAAGATCGTATGGTGAAGCGTATGGTGCGGACCCGTTGTTGTGATCTATGTTGCCGAAATTTACATGTCATTATGCTCGGAAAAGACGATTACACGCTTTGAATTTAAAAATCAGATTAAAAAAATGACGTTTTTAGTAACAACGCCTATATAAATATATTTTACAAATAAATACGTACAAAAAAGTACGTATACCTGCACTCTGCAGAGACAACCATGCGTCTACACAACTACGTCAATCACCTCCATCACCGCCACCATTTCTGCATTCAATTTGGAATGTTAGATACTTGATGAGTAGTGCCGAGGACTCCATGTCCTAAAAAATTTCTTAATAAGCAGTAAAAATAAAGTGCATTAAAACTATTTTTAGTTTAAAAAAAAATCCTTTATTTGTATAATAGTAGGCAGAGAGCCTAGATAATAGTAGTTAACTAAACTAATTATTAAACCCACATCTAGGAGGAAAACATTTGCATTTGATTGAGTTAATTTTTCATAAACTGTTAAATATGTATATTTTAAATGTACCTAGGTACATTTAAACAAAATCCAGATATTTCAAACGCTCCGTGGTTCGTTCGCGATGAAAATATTCATAATTTTGTAATAAAAATTCTTGTTATAATTCTGAAATGATTTCATAAACGTACACATTTTTATATTCTATAGCAGGGGTAGCCAAACTGCAGCTTGTGTCAGAGACTTTTGCGGCTAGCATCTTATCGTAACATTTTTTATATAAATTTATGTATTTTAAAAAGTATAATAGTTTATTATATTACAATGCATGGAAAAAAATTAACAAAAATATAGTGTTCTTGATAGAATTTGTAATATTATTAATTATTTTCTTATTTGTTGGGTGTTTATTTTGTTTTTACATTTTATTAGATTCGATACTTTATCTTGTTTTCAACAATCATATATATTGTATATACGAGTACATATGACCTTTTTTTCCATTTTGGCTCTTCCATATTTATTTATATGAGTATATTGGTGGCTCGTGAATCTTCTAGCTGGCCACCCCTGTTCTATAGTATATAACATATATTAGTACATTTGTTTATCGTTTAACTCTTTTCAACGTCTGTAAATTGTAATATTATACGTATTTATATATTTTATAATATTTGTATTATGTTTCTAGAATTCTCTAACCCTAGATCCAAAATGGCTAGACAAACATAAATTAGCATTACAACCAAATTCTGATAGGACTAATAAGTAATAAATAAATATCGAAGGAAACTTGGAACATAGCTATAGTAGGTACTGGTCGCCATTCACAATAATAATGATATGCCTATAATTTAGGTAATTCAAAATATAAAATTAAAAAAAGCTTTTAGGGATAAAATACAAATTGACAGTAAAAACTGTGAAAATGTGTAATATATATTTAAAATAAATAAGATAAGAAAAATGACACTATGAGAGGAAGCATAGGAATGAGGGCATAATAAATATAAATCAAATAAAAATATTATATGCCCTTAAAATTAATATATTTTACAATTCTCAGTCACCGAATAAATTACTAATAAATCAATAAACTAATATTTAACCCTAGGACTTTACCAAAAACAGAAAATAATAGTCCAACATTTCGCCATCGACAAATTTTAAATACTTAAGCATAAATCATAAGTGCATAATGATATTTAACAATACATTGTATGCAATGTGAAAAAAATGTTTACACCGGTATAGACCGCGTGCATATATGTTATAACATAGTCATGAAGTGCAAGTACATGTCTAATTTTATGCTACACCCCGGCTATATAGGCCACTCGGACTCAATTATACGCAAAACAGATATTAGATATAGTAATAATAATAATCGCTAATATTATTGTGTTTATGATATTGCGATTAAATTTGAATGGCCGTCACTTCCACTCAAACACGACAATAATTTAATTTATGTTCCAGTATATTTTATAAGACTTACACTCACGCGCACACGCACACGCATTCATATATACATACATACATACAAATACATACATGCTCAACGGTAATTTTGTGTTTTATTTCGTTATCTAACCTACGACCTGCCTAGTGTGAAGTGTGTTTAAATTTCCGTTTTACGCGTTTATATTGTAAACATTTAAATAATAGAGTAATACTGAATTCTATATCGCATATAGTGCGAGTAGTTGTTAGGACGTATACCTCCTAATAATATTGTGCTTGTATAAAGATATTGTTGCAACATAGCAGTGGATGGGCACTGGGCAGCCCCCGAGATCTTAGCGAACAATGTGTGGGTGTGGGTCTCCTCTTATTCTCTTGGTGTTTATGGGAGGGGCTCGGCGGAGACATGCAACACTCGTGTCCGGAAATTCTAAAGTCCCCGCATACATACACGACGGTATAAAATAAAGCGAAATTACAGATTTAAATGTAGGTCCTTGTAGGCACCAATGTATAAAATGTTTACACTATAGGTAGGGGACACGGACTAAGATAGAATGAACTGGAAACGAGAGCCACCGAGCCCCTTAAGATTTGGAGCCGATTTGTGAGGGGGGAATCAGGAACCACGTATCGAGCGCTACCTGTATACATTATATAAACTAGGTAGATGTATGTAGATGAATGTAAGTAACGCTCGATGCGTACTCGCTGATTCCCCTGCCCCAGCACAAGTCAATCCTAAACTTTAAGTGGCCCGGGCCGGCCCATCCGCTCGTTTCCAATCCATGGTACAGGATAATTCTTTTTAAGGTCCGATTTCGAAGGTTAGGTTCATAGACGAAAATACGGCAAATATCCTCACTGAGTTTTGTTCGGCTGATAATGGGGCATGGCACAGTGACACGCCGCAAATGTTGCCCCACTGTTCTGCTCATAAAAACATTAAATACTTAGAACTAACTAAATGTAATCGTTTGAAAATCAATTTGTATTCATTTAAATTCTCAGAAAAATATGTATAGGTAGATAGGTTGTAATAATACAAAAATGTATAAAACTAACAATTAGTTTTTAGTTTTTCTTAGTTTTCTGGTTTAAAATAGGTATATTTAATGATTTTCTTCATCGAAATATGCAATAATACACAGTTATTTTTCGAAATTTGCATTCATTCATAAAAACAACTAAGTATGCAAAAAAATGCAAAATTAAATTAAATGTATCTGATTCTATGGCATACGAAACGAATTTATAACTTTGTCTGCAATGTGCATGACTAAAACCAAAAATATAAAAACGCATAAACATTAAACTTCCTAAAACGAGTTAAAATATTTATGGCAAATGCCAGGAATGGCAAAATATCATATGTTTTTTCGTTTTCTAAAATTTTTATAATTTGAATTTCAAAACAAAATCGAGTTTTTGCATAACTGGTGTAAATATTCTTGTTACTCCTTATTAATTTTTACGTTTTCTTAATCATTATGGAAAGTACTCAGAATATATTACTTTTAAGTTTTAACACTCGAAAGAACAAACTGGATCATATATTTGTTACCAGAAACCACAGGTGATCAAAATTGAAGATTGAAATATTTTTCCTACTCCAAAACGTGATGATATGCAAAAAAAAAGATTACCGCTCCACTCAGAATCTAAAAGTCGTAAAACTTTTCGACCTGAATACTGTAAAAACTAATATATACCTATTCCCAAAAAGTATTGGCTATTAGCATATTTACAAAAACAGTTTATTGACACTATTTATAACTAGACCATCTTTTATAAACCTTTGATCTTTATCGTTAATGTAATCATAATGATTGCATGTGATTTACATTTATAAGAACAAAATACGTATAGTTGTAATGAAACACTGTACATATTGATTTCTATTGTATTTTAATATTTAAACTGATCGAGTTTAGAGGTGTTCAATCGACCGTTTACACGTATACAACATTTTTAAGATGAGTTCTATAGGAAGCTTAAACAGAGTTTCGCTTGTAAAATTAATTTTTGTTAATAAAATATACTAAATAAAACTTTTTCCGCATAAATCTATCGTATTTTTAACCAAAGCTATTTACAGTATTTATTTTATTAGTAGGTATGCGTTACGAATATAGTTGGTTTCAATTAATATTCAATCTAGTTTATGATGATAATTTATTTTCAATTTTGACTTTAAAATTATTCAGTTTTAGTTTATACTCTTGAGTATATGGTGCCTTAAAATTAACAAACAGATAAAACAATAAACGATTAATTTATTCCGTGCGAATAAAAACAATTAGAAGACCTTATTACCCATATTTCCAACTATAAAAAAATAGATGAACACTTTTTCGTCTAGTACATATTTTATAGGTATACGAAAAACATATTATACAGCACATCAAACGTTTTAAGGTATGTAAACATAATATAATAAATACTAATGCGTTACCTACCCGTTGTTTAAGCAGTAATATTTTAATTCGTGATTTAATATTCTACACGTGTAATGTTGGTTCACCACCATTATGGTATTTATATTTTACGATAATTTACTACATTTTACACATTACACTTACATGTTAATTGTACACATTACACATAACAAGACGTGTGTGTCGTCTTACGTGTTTATGTATTGCCACAGAGTCCTACCACACCTAACTATTTTTGATTACTTCGTTAAATTTATAATAATTATCTTCCGGCCCGCTAGAAACATGAGTACCGATGCAGCATCTTCGCTAACTCCGTGTATTATTGGTACTAAACCGTCGGTAAAGTAAAATATATTATATCTAAATTTTATTTTATTAATATATGTTAAACTGTGATATAACTCGGTATGAGGATCTTGTACAATTTAACATCAAAATATTTTAGCGTGTGTGTGTGTGAGAGTGAATGTGCGGGAGATGGGAAGCAGGGTAACTGAATACCTCAACTAAATATTTTAAAATTTTTTATCGTACCCCTTTTTTAAACAAGAACACAATAATGTTACAATTTTGAACTGATATTAAGCATTTAAAAAAAATATGATTCCTATTAAAAATATTTAAAACTATTCTTTATAATCGATATATTGAAAAAAATACCAGTACTCCCTCAATTACTTGCAAAAGTCTTTTAAATTAAGCACTAAACTGGTAAAAAGGTTATGAAATGTTTGTTGAAGCCTTAAGCCCACCACGACTTATTACGTATAGCCAATAGCTATGGGTGCACATTTTTTTTTGTCTCATCAGAATGCCTCTACTATTTATTTTTACAAGTTAAGCACTACAGTCTGCAGCCTATAAACGATCAATATATGACTAATATTAACACGAAATTACTAATTATTTTACAAAAATACGTTTACAGAGAATTATAGAACTAATTTTAACTGATCGTGAAAATATGTGGCTTCCAATTTTCATGACGCTCCTGGCGGTTTCGGCGATTGCTTTGATAGTAATAAGTATTAAAGGCAGGAGAAGAAGGATGTTAGGCAACCGAATACCAGGTCCAGAAGGAACATTTATTTTGGGCTTATTACCGTTGGTCTTACAAGGGGCTGAACAAAAAGTCAAAAGCGCAAAAGTCGTATACCAAGCGTGAGTTTTGTACTCTTATCATAAAACAACTTATAAAATAGTTAACTATACACTTCTGTACTGTTATTAGTTTAAAAACCTATTATAAGTGGTCTGTTGAAACATTATTTTTGAGTATATTTTAATATTGAAAAAAAATCTCTCCATATTCAAATTTATTGGGCTATAGATAATACATAAATTCACAATATTAAACTGCAATATTGTATTTGAAATGTATGCCAAAATTATTTAAATTAATAGGTTGATCCCATTAAGTAAGAACACTAAGAACTAATAAGTAAATATTTGGATATTTTTATACTTTAAAATAATAGGTAAATAAGGATTTTCTTTCCTAAAACTTTGTCTGTTTTTTGTTACAAAACCTCACTATACATTGGAAACATAATATGCACACAATTTTTTTATAAATGTTAAGTTTCCAAGTATTGTGGTTTGAAATTTAATGACCCCCTCTTTTTGCATCAGCACTTTTTAATAATATTACTACAATATTTATAAATATATAATACAATAATCAACATTGGCTATCAAATATATTGTATATAATAATATAATATAATATTTATTATTTTAGTCATAAGTGATAAATTGGTGTCACGTAAATACATCGCTATAAATTGGTTGTGGTAATTTAGGAGCGGTAAATTGGTTGCAGTTGTAATATCGTCGAGCATCATTTCGGCGGGTGACTACGATACATTCTTATGCATGATACATTAAACTTCGCAAAATTCTCAATAAATATTGTAAATTATATAAACAATAGTCATAAATCATAATAATTAAATAAAATAATAAGTAGTTTCAGTTTACTTTAAAAATAAATAGAATTAGAAATAATAAATAGAAATGTAATTTATAATTGCAACTGAAAATTAACAGCTATACCACGTAAATAAATTATAATTCATATTATTATTTTAGATACGAAAAATCTTTGTTTAAAGCTTGGTTGCTCAATAAATTATATATTATTCTTACTCGGCCCGAAGATATTGAATTTGTTCTTACCAGTCCAAAATTTCTAAGAAAAGCTAAGGAATATATGGTTATGCAACAATCCATCATGGGACAAGGGATATTTACGATTGACGACATAAATAAATGGAAGGTTAACAGGTACCAAATCATAATTTTATTTTTTTTATTAATTTTTTTAATTATAGGGTGTTCCTGACAAGGTCACCTAACTAATTGATTATTTTTGCACTGTTTAGTGGACCAAAAAAGTTTATCGTGAGATTTTGAAGGTGGTAGGCTTTCACTGTTGGAAGTTTGAAGTCTGTGTGAAGGCCTTCGTTTCTGACGAACCAAGGAGCATTTGATATTGTTCTTAGTATCTTTAATGAAAAGACTTGAATTTTATTTATGCGGGTTTTTGCACAATTTTCCCAGTTAGGGGCAGCATAGAGTACTAATAATGGCCGTATAATTTGCTTGTAAAGAAGCAGGGAGCATTTCCAACTTAAGGCGGTTTGACGATGATTAAGAGGTAAAGAAGTCGTTAGTAACTGTTATTTTTTCGAAGAAATGTNAAACAGCAAACGTGAAGACAACACTATATTATATTATTATAGTATTGTACTATTATGTTATGCATTATTATTTATTACAATTAAGATTAGAAAATATGACATATAGTTAATAGATCAAACATGAAAAACACGATTTTTCGGCCATGGGGGGGGGGTTTGAACCCCCAACCCCCCCCCCTTGCGCACGGGCCTGAAGATAGCTCCTAGATATTTTGTTGCTGGAGACCAGGATATGTTATCACCATTAAGTATTAGAGTGGGTGGGGTTTTGGGACGAGAAAGTGTGAATAATACTGCTGTGCTTTTTGAGGAGTTTAGGAAAATTTTCCATTTTTTCACCCAGCACTTTATTTTGTTTAAGTCGCTGTTTATTTTCAGTGACAATGTAGACGTCGCTGGAGCTTGAATAGACAATACTGTCATCAACATAAAGAAGAACTTCTTTGTTATGTGTAGTAGGAAAGTCAGCGATGTATAAATTAAAAAACAGGGGAGACATTTTTGATACTTGAGTAACACTGGCTCTTAACTGTTTTATTTCTGTGTTGGAGTCGTTTATAATAAATTAATAACTGAAAAACAACGATCAGAGAGGAAGGATTTAATTATGTTGTAAATCGCAAAATGAGTATTTAGTGTTTTTAATTTAAACTGTAGGGAGCCATGCCAGACACGATCATATGCTTACAAAATGTCTAAAAACGCTGTACCAGTATGACATTTTTTTCAAAACCATTATTTATATGTTCGATTAAGCGGAGGAATTGTTGAGTAGTTGAATGTTTTGGCTTAAAACCAAATTTATGATGTGAAATGACTTCCGTTGCATCTAAGTGGTTTATTAATCTAGTGTATATGATTTTTTCGAATATTTTTGAGACTGAAGAGTGAAGATAGTAGACTTATGGGCCGGTAACTGTTTGGGTTTGTGGTATCCAGATTTTTTTATCACTATAGTTGAAGATTTTTTCCATTTGGTTAGAAAATAGCCAATTTTTAACAATGAGTTGAATAATATACACAAATAAGTGATTGCTTTTTTGGGGATTTTTTTTATTAAAGCATTTGTGATGAGATCGTATCCTGTAGATTTTTTGTTTGGTCATCTTTTTTTTATTATTTCAATAATTTCATTAGGTGTGGTGTTGGGAAGTATGTTTTGAGGAAGAATATCGGGTTCAACTAGTTTGTTATACACCTTACTTTCTGTTTCGAAATCTATAAATCGGAAAGAAAGTATTTTCGAGAGTTTTAGCAAAAAGTTCGTATTTGTCGACATTTTTGCTTAGGTAAACGTTATCTGATTTTAGTTTAGGTACATCACAGGCGTTTGATTTGATAAAGCGCTTATTAGCTAGCCATACGTTGAAGTCTGAAAGATGAATTATAGATAGGTAATTTTGGTATGATGTTATTTTATGTTCTTCAAATAAAATATGGACATTTTTTTTAGGTGATTTAGATTTTTCTAATTTACAGTTCACCGGTAGGGTTGTCACAATCTCCTGGTTTGGTGTTTTATTTTTATCAATTTTAGAATTAGAGTAAGAATTAGAGATTGTATGTCATTTTGGGATGTATTGCTTGGCGGGTTTAAACAATGTCTACTGCTAGATGAATAATTTCCTGGAAACGTCTTGTGGCTTCATCGGCTAAAGCAGTTTTGTTCATAATTTTCTGGATTTTGTATAATGTGTTATATAAGTTTTAAATGTTTCACAGCTTGGTTTACCGTTTATAAGTTAAAGTGATTTCATAATATTATTAAATCATATTACTGCGAAATCTATTATAGATTTGAGGATTCAAATTTAAGTGCATGTGTGTTTTCAAAATCTAATTGTAAATCAAACCCTCGCCATTGCACATCAGATAAACTCACCATAATAATTTTTTGACCTTTCAGAAAATTGATGACTAAAGGTTTTAGTTTTAAACTATTGAAAGAATTTATACCGATATTTTACGGAGAAGCACTCGTTCTTGCTGAAATTCTCAGAGACAATAGCAACTCGACATCGAAAGAATGTGACGTCAGCGGTCCTGTCAGCATGGCTACGATGGAAATGATCGGGAAAACAGCTTTGGGTGTCACGTTCAACGCTCAAAAGGGCGGCTGCAATCGATTTGTGGAAAATTTACTAACAGCGATGCACGTATGATAATAATAATGATATTTTGTTTATAATACTATGGTTTTCCAGTTTTACTGTAATATAACGTAATATTAAAGTAATATTACGTAATATATAAGTAGGTACTGAAAGAATTTTGCTACTCAAAAATAATCATTAAGAATATTAATAAATAACTTGCAGTTCTTGTGCAATCAAATACACTTATTTTAGGTAGGTACTGTTAATGTCAATACAAACACTATTATATAGTAAACTTTGAAACATAAAGTAAAATACAATACATTTTTAATTAACTCAATCACACCATCTAAATTGTTTCTAAGGAGCGGTAGGTACGTAAGCGTAAAATACCATTAAAACGTACGTAAAATTATACAAATTTAACTTCCAAACAGATTTAATTCACAAATATGTACTTATGTATTTTTCCCGAGAAACAATATTGTATCCTCCTTTACTGTTGTGGATTTCATTAATTTTAATTTCATTTTTTTTAAAATTGAAATTAGCAATTCACAATGTACAATCAGCACAGATGTCAAATGTTGGTAATTTAACATCATTTAAACGATAAAAGTTCCAAAAGTTATTATTAATATTATTAACTTTTATCATTAATTGCCTTGTCTTTCGGCAGTACCTCCTACCTATATTATATTTTTTGTACTTTAAGTGGGTCGTATATACGGAGAAGTTTTTCTATAATCTGCTGTTAATTCTCCTTTTCTCCATGTGATTTAAGTGTTCACTCCAAGGTTGATTATTATCAATATCAATATCAACCCACCTTGGCTCACTCTTTTGATAATTTTTGTTATCGTTCCTTTTACTTACATGGTACTTCTATAAATATTTTTATGTATTATAATTTTAGGCTTGGGAATATAGGATGACGCATCCATGGTACTTGAGCAGTACGTTATTCCAGTTTTCGTCAATTAAACGAAAACACGACCGTAGTCAAAAAATCATTAATGAGTTCACCGACGAAATAATAAGAACGAAAATCGTTGAATTAGACAAATCGGGAAGCAAGAACGATGTGAATTCAAACGACGACGAAAATGAACGAAATACGGAGACGCTCACTAAAATTTTTCTAGAGAACTCCCATGAAAATATGTCTCTCGAGCAGATACGAGATGAACTTGTAACAGTCATGATTGGTGAGTACCTATATCACACCAGTGTCCAGTACTCCGGTTCATCCAAGTTTAGGTGACTGGGCTACTGTGCTTTTGTGTTAGGCACTGACGTACTGTATGTCTATACAACTATATGTTTTATAACATTTGTATGATTCTCGATCCGGTACAAAATAATTTGATTAGTTGAAAAAAGTATTTCTTTATGAAAGGAACAAAACATTATTTTTATTACGTAGATATAAGGCGAAAACGTGTATTGAGTTATTATACTTGAGGTTATTACGTATTAAGTCTAAAGCCCTAAATGATCAACACCTAGCTGGTAAAAGTTATGTAAAAATAATTATATTGTTAATATAATATTGTACTGATTAACTACTCATAAAACTTATAACGTTTACAATGATGGTTGGTGGGTGCCGGCTGGTAAATTTCCAGGATTTAATCACGGAAAAAGTTTGTCTCCTGTATAAATTAAGCTTTCTGCTCCACTGGATATTGTAAGATAATTCGGATTTTAATTTTTAGTTTCAATTACTATAGCTATATTTTCAGTTTTATCTGGACAGTATTTTTTTCAATTAAATATGTTGTCTATATATTTGTACTAGTATAATAATTTTTTTCAACAACAATTTTTAAAGATAAATTATTTTTTTAAGTAATAATACCATAACATTCGATTTATAGTCATAAAATCATAATTACTATGAACAACATAAATATAATAGAAGTAATAAATAGTAGATCACATGAAACAATGAAAAATGTTTGGAAAATAATTTTTTTGGATAAGGCTATATACCTACAACAACTTAGTTTCTTCAAAATATTCTTTAAGTATTCTTGTTATTTTTTTTATTGTTTTATTGCTCATTTAATTGTTCATAAGCTTTTCTAACAATAAAATGATGACTGACAAGTATGACAGTGGTAAATAATCTATTTTAAAAATATGACTAAATAATTATAATTCCAGAAGTAACAAATTTCTACCTATAGTTAACATGACAATACACGTTGTACAAATGTATAATAAGATTTTTGGCATCACAAATACGATTTTGGTGTATAATGAACATTATACATAGCATTTTATTATTATAGATATTATAATCATTGTTGTAAAATAGTATTTTTCAAAGTATATTATTTTAAAATTTATACCTAAATAGTTTATATTATTTTCTGACGTATGTCGTTATTTTTATGTATATTATAAACAATATATATGCGAATATAGGAGGACAAGAAACAACTGCTATGGCAAATGCTTGTGTGATTTTCATGTTGGCTCATCATCAAGATGTACAAGACAAGGTAAATATATGTACAATTTATCATGTGTATACTGCCGTATACAGTGGCTATAGTGACTAGTTACTAATGGATAGGAGGTATGCTTGAAGCCGTGGACCTCCAAAAATATTCTGCCTAAAATAATAAATAGATTTAGAACTTAAAACGAAGGTATTTAATATTTGAAGGACGGTGTATAAGTGATTAGATTATTACTTACAACATACAACTGCAGTCTATGTATCGTAAAAAGTAGATACATTCTAGCCACCTCCTGTAATAAGTATACCTTAAACGGCTTAAACACCGAGTATAATAGTACAATGACTTGGACATCTGACATAAAATTTATGAGTTACTTAATTGCGCATTAATTTACTGTTATTATCTGTTTATATGTATTATACAGGTTTTCAAGGAGCAGGAATCAATATTTTCAATCGGAGATCGTAACAGGCCGGTCACGTACAACGATTTGGTTCAGATGGAGTACCTCGAACGGGTGATCAAAGAAACTCTGAGGCTTTTCCCTCCGCTTCCAGTGTTCGGCAGAGCCCTGGACGAAGACACGACAATCGGAGGTCACCTATGCCCGGCCGGTATGGTTTATGTTTCGACAAGTGATGGTGTAAATGTAATAGAGTATGCGCTGTTACGGCTTTTACAGGACGTAATATTTTCGGTAGACTATATATTAAACGCTTTTGAAAGGGTCACATACACTACAAGTCTACAATACAAACGACTCGGCTAGAGCTTGTACTCTGGAGTTAACGGGGGCATAGTTAGCCACTTTAGTTCTTAAATGATTCTCGGAAGTGAAAAAATAAGTTAATACCAAATTACGTATTGAGAAAAAAATTAAATATGTGTATCTGAAATCCGGTTTTTTTGAAAAATAATTTCGCTTGGCGCCTTTATAAATTAACGCTAGTGGTTAAATGATAGACCCTTCTATTTATTTATTATACGACTATCAACGGGGGATGACGAAAAAATAAATACCGTTCATATTTTCCTAAAACTATTTTACCACAAAAATCATCACTTTAATCTTGTAGAATTTATTCGTGCAATGACTAAAAAAAAATAATCAAGTAAATTGTACCGCCGACATAAGTACCTACATTTTTCACTATGTACATCTTTTTTCAATTGAATCTTTTTGACGAAAACCAAAATCGAATCTGTTTTTGAATTTTTGCTGAAAACACCACATACAGAGTCAGCATGTGTATACGAAAAATACGTTATCTAATTATACTGCTAAAATAAAATATCACTTACCCGGGTTGCATTCCTTAGGCTCCACGCTGATCGTCAGCCCGTTGTTTCTGCATTTGAGTCCGCAGCTCTACGGTGGCACAGCCCGTGGCCCGGATGCATTCGATCCGGACAACTTCTTGCCGGAAGCCTGTCACGGGCGGCACCCGTACGCCTACATTCCGTTCAGCACCGGACCCCGAAACTGCATCGGTATCAAGTACGCGATGCTCCAGATGAAGACGGTCGTGTCCACGCTGATCCGCCACCAAAAGTTCCTACCGTCCGACAGGTGCCCGACGCCGGACCGACTGCGTCTCATGTTCTTGTCCACGCTGAAGCTGGCCGATGGCTGTTATGTCAAAGTTGAGCAGCGGGTACCAGAGTAACCGGCTGCTGCCCTGACTGCCACATTTTATACCATAGCGTGCATACCGAGCTGGTCAAAAACATAATGTTATAATCAAATCGAGTTATCACTTTCTCAGCTACGGCGTTTGTCTTGTCTTGCTTTTATCATGATCTAATTGACAGCTGTAACCATGATATAATCCACTAACCATTTTCATCTATTTGGGCAGAGCTCAACTTTTATACACGACATGACAGACGACGGAACTCTGAACTTGGCTTTACTATTATTATCAGTATCGTTTTTATTATTATTATTGTAATTAAATTATGTTTTATTCCTGTACCATGTTCGAGATAATAAGCCTACGACGAAGGTCCGATGGACTGACCGCGATAATAGTAAAATATTTAACGGTGAAGGAATTTGCGACCAAAACCTGCAGTAGTAATATCCTCCACCTATGGTTATTTAGTATTATTATTAAAAATAAGTATGTGGCATTGCATTAGGTTAAGTAAAAAGTTTGGCGTTTTTTCTGAACTTAAAACCATGGTGTTTAACAATGGCATTATTTTCATATTTCAATATTTGATATATGTAATATTATATTCATACTTTTTATGGTTATTTTAATATTTATTGAAAAATCATTTTTTTATTAGAATTAAGGCTTCAACTAATAAGGTTATTAAGGAACTGTGTTGGGGGGAACGATTGGTTGGAACACGTTTGTATGTGTGACAAGGATTTTGTTGTTAAAATCCGAGAGTTGGCAACGAAAGCCTCAGAGCGATTCAGCAGATTGAGCACACCGCGCCACTGTAAAATCATTGTATTAATCATAATATACTCGTATTTTTCATGTTTGTTAAAAATAATAAAATTATTTTGTTTGCGTAAGAAAATTTTGTTTTTTTCGTATTTATGACTTTATTAGTATATTTTTATTTTTATTTATTTCAACAGAACAATGGGGCTATGAAGAATAAGCCACCAATTTTTTTTATTACGTACATAATCTCAATAAAATATGTCATAAATATTGTTCATATGAGTATAATACCCAGTAATCAGTATACACTATACACGATTGTAGTTTAACATATATATTATATAAACTTGTGTATAATAATATATGACCATTATAAACTATTATTTGTTGGAACAATAAAACGCGAATAATGGCTTAACCGATTTCCGAGTCTCCAACCTATTAATAAATATTGATTAATGTATTAGGTAGGTAGGTAAATAAATTATTTTATTACATTCGCATTAAATATCACATTGGGTTAATTTCTATGCACGTGCTAATTTTGATTGATCGTGTTTTTGGTTCGTGATACTAATCAATTTTGATGATGAAATTAAAAATTAAATTCTTTCTTTTCGAGACACGCAGGATCAACTGCAACTTCAATTAACTTTGGTGTAACCAGTCTGCATCAGGTGGGGCAGCAACCGATGGTCCAATACTCGGTAACGTCATCAGAAAATCACATTATAAAAATTTTAAATTTCTATAAAATATAAATAGCACAATAGGAGACAAAATATTTTGAAAATTATAAAATTAAATATCAAGTCCAGAAAATTCTTTGACTTGAATTATCAACAATGTCCAATTTTTTTCCAAAAACCCCGGGCCGTCCCTAGGCCGGGGCGAGAGGGGCTGACGCCCCGGGCCCCGCGCCTTGGACTTCTCCCTTGGGCCCCCGCGCTCATGAAAAATCCTAAATTTTCTTAAAATACAACGGTTTACATAATATAATACATTATTACATAATATAATTTGAATTTGTATTAATAATACATATATTATTAATTAAATGAAATCAAGTGCGAACTACTTGTACAGAAGTACCAAGTACAGTATATGTATATGTTATGGCCAATGTGGTATTTTTTAAACAACTAATATTTTTTTTTTTTGTTATTCCATCAAAATGTTCGTAATATAATATAATATGGTACATGAATAAAATTGATAATGATTGTTTTTAAAAAAAATCAATACTATAAATAGTTAATGATTATAATTTATAATAATAATAAAAAATAATATTAGCTGGTTAAAAAAAATATTTGTGGTTTACATTGCCCGGGCAGGACCACATGTGTACATTGCCCGATATTCCACATTTATTCCTTGTCTAGTGTATAATACTAAGGGATTCTACTTAAAATTCCGTCGAACAAAGTACGGTAAAAAAAAGTCCTACGAAAAAAAGTCCCATAATTTATACATTTATTTATTTATAACTTTATAAGTATACATTTTTCAACTTAAGTCTTAAATCAATATTATTGGTACAATAAAAATTAAAATATTAAATAAAATATGACATTATAATTTTTTGGTCAGATTGATATAATTATTACTAATTTTATTACTAATTTGATTTCAGATATATCCTTAACCTATATTAACCTGTGTCCTAATATTATGTCCCACTTGAATTAAAAATGCTTCAACACTTAACTGGGAGTTATGAATTCGCTTGCACAATGTTTCATGCCTGATGCTTTTTTGGTTCATTCTTGATTTTTTCATGGTTTGTCCTGTACTGCTTAATGCTATTTTTGCCCGATCGGCTCCAATCTCCAGCTTGTTTTTTTTAATTAGCACCTATATTGTTGGATGACAATGACCTACCAAGTATGTGAAGAGACTGTTCCATGTTTCACATATATTGTTAGTTCTGTCGTTCTGTGTTCACTATTTAATGTTACTTCAAAGACATTCCATTTTTAATATTTCAAAAGAAAATAACTGACATGAAAATATAAATATACATTTTAAAAAAACACTCATACTTGATTGTGAAAACGATGAGCCCAGGATCTACAACTCAACTCTTTTTTTAATAAATTATATTTTTCAATGATGCAGTCAAATTATTTAAAACAATATTAAAAATAAAATAAAAAATTTTCGATATAAATGGTGGACCGCCCTGGACAGTTCTGCCAAGCTACACTATAGTAGTATAATAACAATAATATAATAATATAATAATCATACATTCATACGCATTTAACGGTCAGCACTTCAAAAGCTGAGTTTGGTCAGACGTCACCATTGTTGTTATTGCGGTCTCTGCGTACAATAGACTTGCAAATCCTTTGCATAGACGAGATTTTGGTCTTGCACTTTTTCAACAGCTTCAAGCCCCGGGCGGTTTTGGGTGGGCTGCGGACACAGAGGTCCCTGTTTTCGGACGACCCAAAAATCAGCTCCGAACTCAGCTCCACGTCGTCCGCTGAGCTCACTTCTGCGTCGTCCGCTGACACCGCCACCTTCACACCGATCGTCTGTGAAGACGTCTGAGGTTGGTCCTGCACATCGTCCGCACTGATCATTTGTACATATGTGCTGATGGAATAGTCGTCGCACCAGTGATGATAGCGATGGGCGTCACTGTGGGAAACACGTGTGGACATGTGGCCGCCCGGCTGGTTGATCTTCCTGGCCAGCAACTTGTACGCGGTGGACGTAGGAACAGACTCGGCGAATGGCCGAGGCGCGTACGCAATAGCACCGACCGGCATCGAACACTCGTGCACCATGTCGAACATGCCTATCCGGGTGGCCCGCTTACGGCCGCTGTCCACCAGCATCTTGGCCACGCCACGCGCTACGCTCCGTGCTACGATGGCCATTGGCGCCGTCCGGTCACCTTCCCTGTTGCTGCAGTCGGCGTCCAGACACGGGTCGTCCGACACGATGTCGATTAGCCACGGCCGCGTATCGTCGCCCAGGACGAACGTGCCACGGAATAGTTCCAAGCAGTTAGGTCTCAGATCGAGCGAGCCAGCCGTAGCGGCCGTGGCCATCGCCGACACCACGGACCGTCTAACCGCCGAGTAGACGTCGTCGTTGATGCATTCACCGTCATCGCTCACCGCCACCCGTTGCTGCTGCTGACGTCGCTGTTTCTTCTGCTGCTTACCCGTTTTCTTGCCATGCCGTATAGTCTCCACGAGCTGCTTGAGGCCGCAAGTCAGAGCAGTCGGCCGCAGCATCCCGTGTAGCCCACCCGACTTGAGCCGATCGAAATGCCCAGCCTGGGTGGCGCCCCGGTGCAGCGAGAACTCGTGCGGGTACGGTTGCACGGCGCACGTCCGGTGCAGCCACACACTCAGCCGACTGTCGAGCGTCGAGAGCACGATCCACGTGTGTACGTCTGACTTGACGTTATCGCGCAGCAGTGGCGTCTCGATGTACTTCTGAACGATGTGGTTGGCACCGCCCACCCGCGCGCAACGCTCTACCAAGTCACCGATCTTGTTCAGCATCACGGGCCGGCCACTCTGCAGGGCCACCGTAGACTTGACAATCCACACGTTCTCGTAACCATCCATCGCCGTCTGCGGCCTCGCAGTGGTCAGCTGGTCGACCAACTGGCCACTAGACATCGCCAGATAGCGCAGCGCCGCTTCCTCGTCGTCAACCGCTGCCGGCACTGTGAACTTCCGTCTGTCGTGTACGATCTTGTAGTAATGTTCGAAAAACTTTTCCCAAGCAGCGCCCTTCCCTGGAAACGACGCCGACCTTAGCAATCCGCCGTCCGTTAGGTATTGGTGACATTTAATCGAGGCAAAGTTAAGTGCCGAAAGAGGAACCTGGGATATCATGATATAGAACAATTGTATTGTCAAAGCGTTTCAAATAAATTAAAGGTAAACGATTGATTTAGAAAATGTTTAAGTGATCGTGTGTAACATTACAGATAGGTACTAAAAAGGAAAACACAATTTGTACGCAAATAATTTAAATTTTATATATATATATTTGCTTTGAGTATTTAAATTTAATACAAACATTACAGTAACTTTTAATCAATAACGAAGTATAATCGACACTTACTGCGCAGCAAAGCGGTTACCTACTCGACTGTTTTAAAAAAAAACTGTGTGAACACAAATAAAATATGTTCTAAAACTAAAAAACATCAACCCATGAAAAATAATATTCAAGGATAATAAAAAAATCCGTGTTCTAAATCACAGAGATAAGAAATGATAAGATCAATTTTGTACTAACCCAGCAAACAATAAAATTGGAGTAACAAAAAAAAACGAATACCTAAAGCGAGAATAATATATTATCTGAAAATTAATGAGAACTAACGAAATCGTTAAAAAACCATCTATATAAAACAGTCAACCAAAAAAATTGTTACCTTAAATGGGAACTTGTTTAATTTAACCTACAACAATTAATTATTTCGGTTATCGGTTTACTTAATACAAAAATAAACAATTTTGCTGGTACACTCACCTGACCGTTTTTGGCGCACATGGTGTCATGACCGCCATCCACGAATGCCCTCAGTAACGACACGCAAGCGGTTAGCGAGTAGTCCGCGACGAAGCTGTCCGCATGAATACCTTTGGGGCACGCCGGGTACGCCCTCGGATAGTGGTTGTCGAATTCGGATTTTCCAGCCAGAGCATGGCCACAAAACTTCAAAGCGGCATTTGCATCCCTCGGGAACCTGTTGACCACGACATCCGGGGGCAGCGTCATCCAGTTGACGCCGCCACTGCGCGCGTCCGTCCACACCAGACCAGACTCGTAACGTTTGACGACCACTTTGACGCGTTCGACGTTATTGTGCAGCGATATCACCTCGACGGTGGTACCTATAAATATAATATGACACGAATCGATCAAGTTGAATAAATTAAAGTTTTTTTAAGCTGAGATTTATGTTATTATAGGGTAAAATATTGTTAAAAGTTTTGATGTCAAATATATATATTGTACCAATAATGTATTTAATGTCTATCAAAAACAAAGCTGTTTGAGAACTTTAAAAATACTATCTACATTTTAAAAATATAATCAATACTGTTATCAAAAATAAATAGTTTGGTATATTATTTTGAATATTGTAGTTATGTATTTTCAGTATATAACGTATTTATTTCATATTTTATATATGAATGTATTACTGTATTAGGAATAAAACATAATATGACCTATAACTATGACTTATTACTATGTTTATTCGTGTGTGCCCTTTCCCCTTAAACAAATTAACTATGAAATAGGGGCAGCTTAAAATAAATTTGCTTTGAGCGTCCAAAAATCTAAGCTCGTCCTCGTGTTGAAGAAGTTCAGAAAAATAACAATGTGCTAGTTATATTTGGTATACATGTATTCAAGTACAAATAAAACTTGACGATCATTCCATAATATTTCATGTATTTTTTAATGATAGGAACTTAGAAATTATTATGAAGTGCAGTGTTCTGATAAAACAGGAGGCATAGATATTAGTTTTTAAATGTTAGATTGAAATTTGAAATATTTTTTATTTTTGTTGAATGTTGATAGACTCTTTAAAGCAGCTCTCAAGTGGTGAAAAGTATAATATGATAAACGATAAACAAATAATAATATGTTTAATAGTTAAATATTTGGTAAATTAAGTAAAAATGCTGACACAAGAATAAAATATAATGTTTTAACTGTTGACATATATGATACATTAACAGGTCGCGTGGACATACAAACATATTATCAAAGATAGACAAAAAATAGCAACCGAAGCAAAATCATAAGTTACCAAAGTAGAACCTTATGGTATAGCCTACCTAAGCGGTGGGTTGGTTTTTGATTACTATATTCTGCCACTACTAGCAACTACAACACAATATTCGGGCAGAACTTTTCAAGTGTCTAAAAGTCAGAATAGTTCATGTAGAAGGATTTTAGTTCTATTAGTTTTTACGTCTATGTTTAACTTTATTTTAATTTGTGGGTATCAGTTTCCTATATTTTTATTTTTCGAAACGTTTGTAAGTTGATTGGTTTTATATTTATAGGTAGGTAGTAGGTACTATATAATATGTGTAGACCGTAGGCGTTATATTATGCGTTATATTATGTATACGTGTAAGACAACATTTAACCAAACTTAATTTATTCTATAAGTAACCAAAAAAACATGCAATTGTATTAAATCTCTGGTTCACACTTTAATTTATTAAACATAATACCTAGGTAGCTAAATTTATTTACCACCTGTTTTTGCCAAATTGCAAAAAACTTAATCAAAAAAAATTAGAATATCTATAATAATAAAAAAAATATTTCATTTTATAACTTAACGTAATATATTTTATATTTAGGCAGAAAATACACACCTAATTGTTATTTAGGTACCTTAAGTATGATATTTAAATTTTTAAGGCATGTATAATTACATGAAAAAAATTCCGAAACAAATTTGTTTTTAGTATATTGTATTCGTTTATTAATCTGTTTAGGTATCTCAACTAAAAATCATATTTTACAATACTATTACAATTAAAATATAATTAGAACAAAATTTTAATTTGTTTACAGATTGAATATGGAATATCTAACTTTTACTATGATTTTTTCTATACTAGTAATAACTTTAGTAATGTTAATACTTAAAGGCAGAAAGAATAGAATATTAGCGAATCGAATACCTGGGCCAAATGGATGGTTTCTTGTTGGTATATTACCACTGTTCTTACAAGGACCAGAACAATTATTAAAAAATATATTAAGAGAATACCGAATGTAAGTTTAAATTTGTAATACAAATTGTATAATAGTTTTAATATATTCAGACTTATCAAACTTTATATTGTTCCATCAATATGAAAACACAAATATACAATTTGATGACTTACAATTACTGTGGGTTACTGTGGGTACTATACTTTTGGTACGTAACCAAAATTAAAATATAAGACTAGTTTTATTGACATGCAATTGTACTGTGTATATAATTTTTAAATGTTTGTTAAAAATTGTTTTAGATATGAAAAGCATATAGCAAAATTTTGGCTTTTTAATAATTTATATATTGTACTTACAAGACTTGAAGATATAGAATTAATTCTTAGTAATCCGAAGTTTTTAAGAAAATCCAAAGATTATATGGTTTTACAAGAGTCTATTATGGGCCAAGGAATATTTTCCATCGACGACATTGGAAAATGGAAAAATAACAGGTAAATTATAAAAATATTTGAAATACCATACAATAATTTAATTTTCTAATTAACTAAAAATGGCAAAATAGGGTTTAACTAAGTTATTCAAAGTTCAACCATTTGACAGAAAATAATATATTTTTTTTTATCTATATTATTTAAGAAAAATTGTAACTAAAGGTTTAAATTTCTCACCTATAAAATCATTTATACCAATATTTTACCAAGAAGCAAACGTGCTTGCCGAAATACTCCAAGAAAAGTGTTTAAAATCAAATGAATGTAATATAAGTGGTCCTGTTAGTATGGCCACAATGGAAATGATCGGAAAAACAGCTTTAGGTGTAACATTCAATGCTCAAACAGGTGGCTGCAATAAATTTGTTGAACATCTACAAACTGCAATGCATGTATGCTATCATTTTTTGTGGGATACATATTCAGTTATTCAATAAGTTCATATTTTTTAATAATTTACCGCTCATTTTAGGCATGGGAGTATAGAGTTACACATCCGTGGTACTTGAACAACACATTATTCAGATTTTCGTCAGTAAAACGTGAACACGATAGAAGTCAAAAAGTCATAAACGAGTTGACAGATGAAATTATAAAAAAAAAAATCATTGAATTAAACCAAAATATAAATAGTTGTGAGAAAAAAATACAAAGGGATAATGAAGACTGTTGTCCAAAATCAAAAACAGTGTTAGAAATTCTTTTAGGAAGCTCTCATAAAATGGACCACGAACAAATACGAGACGAAATTGTGACAGTTATGATTGGTAAATATCAATACACATTAAAATATTTCGTCTAATATCTCTTATTATCGTTCCAACTTCCAATGAAATCATCAATAAATATTTGTAATATATTAAATACCAAATTAGTTCCACAAATAAACATTTTTTATTCAAATTGAAATTTGAGTTATTAAATATATTGAGTTATTGTTAAATAATGGACATATTAAATAGTAATATAAATATACAATCACAACAAAAACACTTCGTCCACTATGTGTAAAAAACGGCTAAGTAAAAAAAAAACAAATCTTTAAGCACTATAAAGATGTGATATCATAAATAAGTTCTTAGTAAATTGAATTAAAGTATATTTATTTTGTTTCAATAATTAATTTACTTGGCGAGAAATTATATACTTTATATAACGGGGCACATGAAATACCTAACGTGAACAAAATAAACAAAAGGCATTCGAAGTTCATTATAGGTAATTTAAAATATTTTAATAGACATTTCTACTCAAAATATTTACTCGCCAAGTAAATAAATTATTGAAACAAAATAAGTATACCTATTCAATTTACTTAGAATTTATTTATAGTGTTTAAAGATTTGTTTTTTTTATTAAGCCGTTTTTTACACGTAGTTGGACGAAGTGTTTTTGTTGTAATATCACCGGTTTTTGTACATCAATAAATTTTTGTTCTGATTTTTCCTCTTTAGGACTATAGAAACGTCTTTACAACCACTAGGCTTCTCTCTATATTACTATTTATTATTTGACGTTTATTGTCTATTTATTACATCAAAACCAAAGATTTGATTCTTTTACTAAACTTGTTGTTTTTTGAAATAAGTGTACTTAGTTAAATTTACTCCAATTTTTCAGAATTTTTCTGATTTTTTCCAATTTATGAAGTAGTGATTTAAGGCTGGTAGTACTTTCGGTATACCGGTAGTAAACAAATACCGGATACCTGCAGTATCAACGTTTGAAATACCGCCAGCCTTATATTAATTGATTTAGTAGATAATTAGTTGGGCCCGGTTAAAAAAAAAAAAAACATTTACACTGTTTAAATGGGTAACTCCTGCTTCGAAGTTCGAGATAATATACACTGTTGTGCTGCCAGTATACTTTTTTTACTTAGCTCGCGCCACGACCGTGATGCTGGATACGCTCTAATCTATGCTCTTTTTTTTATTTGCTGTTAATTTCTGTGCCATTACGCATTAATTATTAAAGGAACATATATACTTATAAACTATAATATACAATTATTAATTATAAATACATATATTATAATATATATAAGTACAATGCACACTTATGATTTGTTGACATGATACTTCAAGAGGATTTGTTATTAGATTTTGTTTTTGCATAATGTATACAAACATTATAAGCCAAATGCCAAAATAAAATTACTCAAAATAATATTAATGATATTTCAGGAGGACAAGAAACAACTGCTATGGCGATCACTTGTACTATTTTCATGTTAGCTCATCATCAGGGCATACAAAACAAGGCACAAATTATATTTTACTCATAGATATTTAAATTACCCACATACCTATAATTAATTTAGTTAAATTGCAGGTATTTGAAGAATTACAATCGATATTTTTGAAGGAAGATCCTAATAGACCACCTACTTATAAAGATTTTCAAGAAATGAAATACGTCGAAATGGTAATCAAAGAGACATTGCGACTTTTCCCTCCGTTGCCATTTCTTGGAAGAAGATTAGATAAAGATATGAAAATAGGAGAATACATATGCCCAGCTGGTAATTTTAAAACAAATTACAAATATATATACATAATATAATAAAAATATGTAAATTACAAATGTTTAGGTGCTGCGTTAGTTATTTGCCCAATATTTTTACAATCAAGTCCATTGTATTACACCGATTCAGAAAAGTTTAACCCGGACAACTTCTTGCCCAGCGCTTGTGGTAGTCGACATTCTTATGCATACATTCCATTCGGCGCAGGACTTAGAAATTGTATCGGAATCAAATATGCTATGCTTCAAATAAAGACTGTAATTTCCACACTAGTAAGAAAAATGAAATTTTTCCCATCTGACAGATGTCCTACACCAGAAGACCTAAGATTAATGTTTTTAATGACACTTAAATTAGTTGATGGTTGTTACGTCAAAATCGAACCACGGACGTGACTAGCATTTAGTAATTTAGAGAATATTCATCAAACCAGTCCAAATGCTCAGTTTGAAATTAATAGTCTATATAGAACTAAAATAAGTACTATTGTAACAATTATGTTTCCGTTATTATATTATGTTATAACAATAGATTAACAATATCACAATAACATGATGTAGATATAAAGAATATCTACATATTATAGTATTTAACGTTTCAATTTATTCAACTTCCACTCTAAGCAGTTTTGTATATGTAAATAAATTGAGTTATGAAAATATATTTAAATATTAAAATGAATTAAAAATTATTTTTCTTTTCGTAAATATGTATACATAATTTTTGTTGGTTAGAAATATCTTTTGAGTAGGTAGGGTGATAAGATCAATTGAACGGCATAAATCTAGTTTAACTCCTACGAACGTATATTTCAAAAACAAAAAGTTTTTAACGTAGGTACAGTTACCACTTTTAAACGCTGACGAGAACGATTGCGATGGTGTAATCAATCCGAATTAGTAGGTCAAACTTAATACGCAATACGCCAATATAGGTATAAGTAATAGGTACCATGTTTATGACATTAATATGAGCATTATGGGCAAAAAAATGTAGAAACCACATACCTACCTGTTATTTTTTTTCTACATAACAAAACCCAGTATTCTATTTTATAGATTAAACCAGCACACATTAATAAATAAATAAAATATATACTTTTTATGGTTTTCCTACTTTAATTGTTGGCTTTGTAAATCGCAATGTACAGTGTATTGATATAAATGAATCGTGGAAATAAAAACCACGGAAGTAAATCCCAGAAAAATAAACGCACCAAGAAAAAAATCCCACGGAAAAAAATTAAATATAAATTTGAACACATGTATACTCATCTACTCCTAATTAGTAATTACCGTGTGGCCGTGCACCTATACAAAATATAATATATTTTAACGAAAATACAAACCGATCTGGGGCTCGTTAGGTTTTTGACTACAGGTATTGGGTATATTTTTTGTTGACTAAATGGATCATAATTTATTTGATCAATATAGGAGGTCCCGGCTGAACTGAAATTTGAATATATTCTGTAGGTTCATATTCAGTTTGGTGTTGATATCTAGTGTGATATCTAGTTACCTACACATTATGTTTATAATACATTTTATAATCGAACATAATTGCTTGTTGATAATAAAAAGGACATCCATCATTGCTGTCTATAAATTCAAATTATTTGATGACATTTTTTTACCACATTTTTAACTCTGACGGTACTACATTCCAGTCAATCTTTAATGAGCAAAACTTGATAATGAATTAATACAAAGTTTGTATTGTTAAAAATCGTAATGTATGTTTTTAACAAGCAATAATTAACTGCTTGAAAAAATGGTCAGGGGGTAATATATTATGCACATCAATCCCCCCCCCCCCCCAAATACATTGTACTTATTCAATTCAGTGGAAGGTACTCACCGCTTCGACGGAAACAGTCGTCGGCGACGGTAATTTTGCCGATCCAGCCGTTTTCGATCAACGTCGTCTGAATCTCGGCAGGCATCTTCGCCACCGCGGTAAATATGTTTCTCTTTCTGATCGCCTGGTCCAAGGTTCCTACCAAGTTCTTGCGGCTGCCACGACGTGACTTTCCACGCGATGACTTAACTTTTGAGCCCTTGAAATGCTTGGACGACTTTTCGCTGCCAACGTCCGAAGTGACAGCGATAACAAACTTGACGGTTTCCGGGCCACCGGGTCCGACCGAATCGACCTTTTGACTCTGTTTGGTTAACTTGCGGCATACACCATTGTTGGATCGCTGGCCACCGTTTTCTTTAAGTTCATCGTGGTTATTACAGGCCATCGACAAGACGTGTCCAACTCAGTCCAAATCACTAATTATGTGTTTAGTGTTAAAATTTGAGAATAAATTTTGTGTTTTCTGTTAAAAATTGTAATACGAAAAATGTAAATAGTACGTAGTTAACTATAACAAATATATTATGTTATGTTCAGCCGTAAAGATGGCAACGATGTATAGAAAAAGGGGGAACAGGTAACCGCTCTGTTGTATAGTAGATGTCGAATAATGTGCACATCATTGAGTAAGTCACTGAACCTTTGTGTAAAATTTGAACTCAATTATTAATCGTTGCATACGAAAAACAGTTCTAAGCGAAGACCTATATAATTATATTTTATGATATATTTATATTGCTATTGTAGTAATTTATTTTACAATCATAACTCATATAATACGATAGTCGATAGGTTGGTTGAATTAATTTTTGACAAAAATAAATCGCGTATATTAGGTAGGTATAGAATTGTATAATATGTCACAAACCAAGGTATAATCTAATGTTGATACCAATATCCCTTGTCACAATCTAACAAGTTACCAAAATATTCAAGATTTTCAAGGAAGAATTTGGAGTGTATCGATACGTATCGACAATCGAGTCAATTTTAAGCGTTCAAGAAGTTCCACATGCAATGTTCAAGCGATACGTACCGACCCATATCAGACTCAAACTATGATAAGAGTCGGTGCGTAACTATTCCATATCGATGAGTATCGAATTTTTCTTCTTGAAAATCTTGATTGTCTCATCAGTCATCAATAAGCATATATTTTTAATAAATATTGTACTTCGTTATTAAAATAACCCCTCAATATTTCGAGTAAATACAATTTAATATACTTCCACGGTATCAACCAATTTCATCTTATTTCCTTATCAGCGGTAACCAGTGGTTAGTAGATTCAAAATATAATATTGTAAAATCAAACATTTAATTAGGTATTCCCATGATATCATGTGTATTCAATATTCATTATTATTGTAAATCAGTGTATTACTTTTACATAATTATTATGATTTATTTATAAATCATATTATCATAAGCAAATACGAATTAATATAGATCATAAACTAACTAATTACAAATTAAAATTATCTGCTGTAAAAAATCTCACTTCTGAAGAAAATATTCAACTAGTAACTAGGAAATAGGAATATAAGATACAAAAGGTATGTAATATTAGTTACCTATTTGCTTATTAGCTTGAAACTAAGTAGAAAATTGTTAATTTTTATATTTATAAACCTAAGGATTGTATGTTTCATTATAATATAAGAATGTTGATTAGAGAACAATAAAATTGCACTTGATATTGACAACTTTGGATGATCAAAAATAAATTTTATGAATCCAGATACTACTGCTTGATTATGATATTACTGTAAATAACAAAATTTAACAGCTAAAAATGAATGATTTTATTTTCTTTAGTATACCTAATACCATTATTCTGTGATAATACCTTCTTAAATAAGTAAAATGTCTGACAATTCACCACCTACCAAGAAATTGAAGAAAACAAGTTCTGAAGTTGGCACTTCCAAAACCAGTAACTTCTTAAATGATATAGCATCAGAGCGTAATAAAGTAAGCTAATTCTGCAGTTAATTAGTACATTATTATAACAAAATTCATATCTACAGACAGCGCCTTCTATAATGGAATTTAAATTCAACAAGAAACGTGTGCGAGTGTTATCTGAACAAAAAGAAGTGCCTGAATGGGCTGAAGGAGTTATTTATTGGACTTTCAGAGATGAACGTATTCAGGGTAAATTAAATATTTAATGTAATTTTGTGTATATAATATTCTTTAACTACATTTTTTTCAGATAACTGGGCATTACTTTATGCTCAAAAATTGGCAATCAAAAACAAAGTTTCATTACATATCACATTTTGTAGACTAAAACAATTCTTAAACTGTAGCTTACGGCATTATAAACATATATTTCAAGGTAAAAAAATGAATTTATTTTAATACAAATTGGTTTCTAATGAATACTAAAATTATTATCAATGTACTTATAATAAATAATATACACGGTGAAATCCCAAGCATACTCATCCCCTTTTTTCCATCAATAATGAATAATTCAGTTAAAATTTATTTTTGAATTCTTAAGATTTTTTTGTACTGCCTAGGAAGTATCCTGACGATACTGGAGACACTAACATCTATTTTTCAAATAAAAACACCCCATTACTGATGTAAATTATTTAGCTACTATTTGAACTACTAGAATTTTAGTTATTTAATTTTGTGTATTACAGACAGATTCATGATAATAAATCTAGTAGATATGAGGGCCAAGTTGACCTGAAAATATAGTACATTTATAATTTGCAAAAATGGTCCAATATAATTAACACCAGATTTAATATTATATCTATTTAAAAATTTTAAGAACTTTTATCTTAAGTTCAAATATTTTATTTATTGAAAAACTTCACAATTTAATTTTTATAATATTTATTTTATAATTTATTAAAACAATTCGGCAATACCATTGGTTATATTTGTATCATTGGTAAACATAGCCATGGTTTTGTATAATGAATAATCAATTACCGCTCAGGTACCGTTGATACCTGTTGATACCCCAAAAGTATTTAACTGAATTTACTTCATGTAAAATACAATTAGCATATTGTTTAAAAGTAAAACTTATCATTAGATGGTGAAACTAAATAAAAATTTGGTTATACTTTTAATACTGTGCTTTATGTAAAAACTATATTGCTTCTTTAAGAGGACAACATACCCGCATGTGTTGTCTCCGTCTTGCACATGTACGACATACCAAATTTTCATTCACCAGATTCATTAGTGTGCTGTTAGTTTTGATATTAAAGTGAATTGGCCTATTATAAAATTTAAAGGTACCTAGGATTATTATCTAGGGCCCCATGAAGGCTTTTTTGATATTATTATTTTTAAGTGAATTATGATCTTTTTTAAACTGTACATTATTAATAAAAAAGCTATGTGAGGCCCTAGATAATAATCCTACCTTTAAATTGTATAATAGGTTGATTCACTCTAATATCAAAAATAACAGCTCACTATTAAATCTGGTGAACGAAAATTTACTATATTGTATTTGAACACATGCTGGTACAACATCCTCTCAACTACTACTGAAACATTATATCATAATATATCACAATTTTTTTTTTCTTAATAGGCTTGGAAGAACTAGAAACTGAGTGTAAATCACTAGATATCCAATTTCATTTTTTAATTGGTTGTGCAGCAGACATACTACCAGATTTTGTAAAGAAGCATAAACTTGGTGCAATAGTTGTAGATTTTATGCCTGTGCGAGAACATATGACATGGGCTAAACAATTAGCTGAACGTGTTGGATCTGAAGTGCCAGTTATACAGGTAGATGCCCATAATATTGTACCTTGTTGGGTAGCCTCTGACAAACAAGAATATTCTGCAAGAACAATACGAAACAAAATCAATAACAAATTACCCGAGTTTTTAACAGAATTCCCACCAGTGATCAAACATCCATTTCCCAGTACATTTAAAGCTAAGGTATGTAGTGTAATTGATTAGCTTAAAACATTTCAAATAAAACAAATTATTTTATGTTTTTAATTTAATGTTATTAGCCAACAAATTGGGATGAAGCTGACAAAACCTTAGAAGTGGACCGTAGCGTTATATCTGTGCCAGGTCTGAAGGCTGGTTTTAAAGCTGGTATGAGCGAATTAGAACTGTTTCTGAAAAAGAGATTGCCAAAATATTCTACAGATCGAAATAATCCAGTAAAAGACGGTCTTAGCAAACTGTCACCTTGGTTGCATTTTGGTAAGAACATTTATTAATATTAAATATTTTAATGTATTTAACACATTTATAATTTTCAGGTCAGATATCAGCTCAAAGATGTATCTTAGAAGTTAGTAAACTATCAAAACAGTACCCGGAGAGTGTGGCAGCTTATAGGGAAGAAGCAATTGTTCGAAGAGAGCTCTCTGACAACTTTTGTTTCTACAACCCAAAGTATGATAAGATTGAAGGTGCACCAAACTGGGCTCAAACCACCTTAAACGAGCACAGGCAAGTTCTTTTTTTTTATTCTACAATAAATAATGTTTTTTTATACATTAATCTGCTTAATATTTTTTATACATTAATCTGAGTCATAAATTATAATAAACATTAAACATATTGTGTATTTTGTTTAGAAAAGACAAACGAATGTTTGTGTACACTAGAGAAGAGTTGGAAAAGTCACGCACACATGATGATCTGTGGAATTCTGCACAAATACAGTTGGTAAAGGAAGGCAAGATGCACGGTTTCCTTCGCATGTACTGGGCTAAAAAGATACTGGAATGGACTGATACTCCAGATAGAGCACTGGCCGATGCCATTTATCTCAATGACAAGTATAGCATGGACGGTCGCGACCCAAGTGGTTTTGTTGGATGTATGTGGTCAATATGTGGTATTCATGATCAGGGGTGGAGAGAAAGAGAAATTTTTGGAAAAATTAGGTATATGAACTATGAAGGATGCAAGAGAAAGTTTGACATAAATGCTTTCATAGTTAGATATGGTGGCATGGTTCACAAGTATACTAAAAAATAAATTTTAAAATGTTATTCACATATAACATTCAAACAATGATTTTTTTTTGCATTACTTTCATTTTTTAGATATTGTATATCTTAATTTAAATTTTAACATCACAGTATTATTTTTACATGTTTTAATATGCAATTTACTATTTAATTATTATGAATACTTTACTTAATAAATTATAATTATTTAATTTTATACAAAAATGGTATTTTATTTTTCATTTTGTTTACCTTGTCAAGTATTCCTGTGTATTACTAAAAAAGCATAAACTAAATAAAAATTTACATTAATCCGTGGCTTCTGTGTTTTTTTATATGAGAAATTAAAAAGTTTAAGTTCATTCTTACTTTTTAATTTAAATGTCATTAACTTAATTTGTAACTTCACCAATTTTTATTGATATAAACTTAATAAATAACAAGTTACTTTTAATCAAATCCAAATTACATTAATTTAAAAATAATTAAATAATGAATATAACAAAATTATTGTTAATGATGTATATTGCATAAGCATTTACTTTTTTTTTTATACCGTTATAACTGGCTATTTATATATTTAAACAAATGTTATAAGTTAGTTGTAAGTTTCCATATAACTATTAATTATATTTTTTAAATTGTTTTCTATCAACTTAACTGAATTAAAAATTATCAATAAATTGCCCAGGCTTGTAAATATGTTAATTAATAATAATCGTAGCATTCCTTATTAAATATCTACTCCTAGATTTGCCCCTGAATATATTGTACCTATACAAATCAGAACCATACTTAGGTATTTTTCACCTAGATACCACAAAAAGAAAACAATTTTTATAATACAATTAACCTAAATGTAAACTTTCTTCTTAGATTATTTCTCAGAAAATTCTTTAATATAAACCATCATCATTTTTTGTGAAGGATAGATCAATTGTAGCGTTTGATCTTACTAAGCAGCAGGGGTTCTTAACCTTTTTTGGGCCATGGACCCCCTTCAAGTAAAAGGTATAACCACGGACCCCCCCCCCCCCAATAAATGTAAAACCAAACAATTCAAATGAATTGTTATAATTTCTTTTTTTTGACATGGACATTTTACTGAATTATCAAAAAAATAAAATAAAGAAGTGTGAAAATTAAAGTGAATATTATAATATGACGGCAAAATGTAATAATATCATAGTGTTCTATGTAATATAACGCGGTAAAAGTCGGAACACTCAAAACACGTAATAAAATTCAAAGGCACAACGTTCAATACAACGGTTATGGGTCAACTAATAAGTAATGGGTTTCCGTAATTATTGGCATTAGTTAAACACGAAATAATGACTGGTTTACCCCGTAATATTGTCTATCGATAGGAGGAACACGAGCAAGACATTGTTATTGTTATCTTATTCACGTTTTCCGAAATTGTACCATTATATTATTGTACATCGATAAGAAAAATTAAATAATTTACGGTTGAAATTTAAAATGTATAAAATAAATTATAAAATAATTTCTACTTCAACCGATAATCTTGATTCATATTTCATTTAATAATTTGTATTACTCTTGCATAAATTAAATTTTGTATGAAAAAAGTCTGTGGACCGCCGGGTAACCATCTACGGACCCCCTAGGCATGGGCGCCGACTATTGGGGTGCTGCGGTGCTCGAGCACCCCATGAAATAAATAAAACATATAAATATTTAATACGTTAATATTATACATTTACAATACATGTAGAAATAATAATTTTCAAATAATATATGTTTTGGGTTTTTTTGTTATTTTGGTTACTTTATAGTAGATCCTCAAAAAATAAACACATCCATTATAATTGAATACTATGGCTCTGATTTCGATAGGACAAAATTAGAATTGCATCGCAATATTATGTTAGATGTCGCTAAAGCAAAAAATGTAAATATATCATCAGTGTCAGACGCAATCGATTTTTTAAAACAAGATTTGGTACCAGAAATTGTAAAATTAATTAAAATTATGTTAACCGTACCAGTTTCGTCGTGTACTGCTCAGCGTTCTTTTTCTGCTCTTAGGCGTTTAAAAACATTTTTAAGGTCAACAATGACGCAAATACGGCTTAATGATGTAGCATTATTAAATGTACATAAACAAGAAGAAATAAATATTGAAAATATCGCTAACAAATTTATAAAGACCACCAAAGTGACACAAAATACCTTAAAAATTTGTAAAGCTATTTTAATTCATTAATTATTAGAAACTTAGAAATTTTATAATACAATAAATTATAAATACATAAATTTCATAATACAATTATGTCATAATAATTCATTTTAATTCATTATTATATACCTATTACAAAAAGATTATTTTTGCTTATTTGTATTTAATTTGTTTATATTAGGTACATAGTAAAAATATACAAAAAAAGTCATTAAACGAATTAAAAAGTAATGCTTTGTTGAATTTTTTGCTTATTATATACTTCAATCATTTTAGGATTTAGGGCACCCCATGAAAATTGGAACACCCGGGGCCCATGCCCCTAGGGGTCCATGGACCACCGGTTAAGAACCCCTGAACTAAAGCATTAATACTAATATGATGATATTAAAAATTACAAAATACAAAAATATAAAATTGATGGTAGAAAATAAATTAATGGCGTTAATGGTTATGACAGGATTACATCAATAAGTTTTTAAAAAAAAACCTAACAGACCCTCTCACCCCTCACTCCCCCCTCCTACCCTAAAATTATTGCCCAGACATAAATAAAAAAATTACTTATACTTTCTCAGTAACCACAATAACCAACCCACTGTCCACTACCACATTTTAGCAATGATACAGTTGTCACACAATAACCCTCTTGTGCTGTCACTGGTATAAAGTTCAATAGTTGTGAAATTGTACCTACAGTAAGATATTCAGGGGCGGACTGGGCCACTGTGCTACTGTACATTTGCATCTAGACCAGTGTCATATTATATTCATCCGGCTGGTACAAAATAACCCAATGTGTATTGAATTAAAAATATTTTTATAAACCGATAATTGTCTATTTGTATATAATTTTGATTCCCTGAGTATTACGTAATATGCTAGTCTATGTCTACACAATATATGATATATCACTGTGCCTTTTCTGTGCTTTTGATTCAACCAGATGTACATCAACATATTTTCAGTCCAGTAATTTAGATCTTTTGGCTGGTTGGTTAATGGTAGAAAATACAATTGATGAAATTGGAAAAATAAATGTTGATACAATTGTTGTTGTATAATTATGGAAGATAGATTACCATTAAAAAGTTATAGACATAAGATGCGCAATTATGATGAAATGTGTTCAGATGGTCCTATTACAAATCCTATTGATAAGTTTAGAGAACAAGTTTTTCAATGCATTATTGATCAATTAAGAAGCAGTTTTATTGAAAGATTTTCAAGTAATAGAGAAATTATAGCTGATATATATTACCAAAGAATTTTCAATATGCAAAGAATAACAATCTACCAGAATCAGCATTAAAAATATTATCAAAATTATCATCCCAATAAATCATTAGAAATTAGTATCTGAATTGAACAATTTCTCAAAAATATATGATAAATTGATAACATTGCAAAGCCTCTTAGTTTAAATACTTCATCAAAAATGTATAATGATGATGATGATACTTTTCAAGATAATGAATCATTTTTTTCTAAATTGGGATAAAATGGATTCAGAAGTTAAAAGTAAAATATATTAAATGTCTTTAAAAATTAATATACCAAATACCAATTAAATATGCATTCACCATATTGTAATTTGAATGCTGCAGTTGAATTTGTTTTAACACTCTCTATCACACAGGTTAATTGTGAAAGAGCATTCAGCAAGCTTAAAATAATTAAAAAATGTTAACGCTCTTCATTAAATCAAGATCATCTAGAACAATCATGCTAATGTCTATAGAAAAATATATATTAGATGCTATTGACTTCAAAGAAATACTAAATATAGTAAAAAAAATTATTGATGAACCAGATGTTATTACTTATTGGTGTAAGAACCAAAGTGTATCCATATAACATTATTTATTTTAAATATTTTAATATCTATGTTATAATTATATGTAAATGTTATTCATTAATAAATAGTTATTTTACTATTGTACTATTTATTATAGGTGCTACAGATGTATTTTAAGTATGAACTGTTATGTTAAATATAATTTGTTAATTTGCGTAGAATTTTTTTTTATTTCTATAAACAATGTTTAAATACAAATTATTAAACAGTGGTTTAAAAACTGTTATTAAAAATTTTTTTTGGAAACATTAGTAAAAAAAAAATTTTATTTTACAATGTATATTACATTTTAAGAAAAAATAAACTTAAATCACAATATCCAAATATATAAACATATTTTATTTAGTTGATAAATTTAAAAAGTATGAAGAGGTAAAATTTTTTTGAACTCTAGGTGTTCATGTGCGGTAGGAGCCGATTTTTTTTTTTGCAGAACAGCGAGCCGATTGATCCCAGTCTGACCCTGAAAATATTCCTACCTAGGTTATATCAAATTCATATGTACTGTTATGTATATGATTATGTGAAATAAATATTATTATTTTGCTAATCACGATTGTTATAGATTCAATTAAAATGTATTAAAACATAAATAAAAACATGGTCAGCTCTCGAGGGAAATGAAGAACGTCCCCCCGCAGGGACTATAAAATCGTCCCAAAGTTACGGAAAATAGAATAGCCAATTCTCGCCCACGAATTCAATCCTACAGCTAGAATACGTGAGCCTGAGCACGTGTATTAAAAACGATCTGGCGAGATTTCAAATCGCCTCCGATCTCATCCTAGGGTGGTCGCCAACCGAGTTGTCGGAGAGTGTGTGACAAAAGCGAGAAACAAAAAAATTACAACAATATCAATTACAAAACATAAGACAAGCCGCCGAGAAGTTGCACAAAGCTTAGTAAACTTTGCATCGTTGCCGAGTACCGACCAGTGGTGACCACCAAACCATTTTATGCATCGGTAGCAGCTGCTTGTACAACTGTATGATATAATATATCACATAGGCATCTGATATCACAATAATAATATTGTCCTTGACGGGCTTGACAACTTACTGTTTACGTGCCCGGATTATAATATCATTATCGTTACGGATGCACGGAAATAATAACAATAATATTCTGTTCACTGCAGTTATTGCGATTTCAATATTATCAGTATAGGTATTCCTTTACACACACACAGTGATATTTAAACTGACCTCAGCTGCATTTTCATGGGTATTATTGGTTTCTGTCTTCGAACCACGAGGTCCGTGATTCGGAGACTGTAGGTCGTAGGAACTTCGAGAAACCACCAACAATTATTGTCAATCACATATTATATGAATAATACAATAATCTTAAGAAGTGGAACCGTCTTATAACCATGCCATGCTAGTAAGGTACCTATAATAATATTAACGTTAGTTATCATAAGTTTTAACTTCAGGTGGCATATAACTCGTGTTCAGTGGGTTCCGCGGAAGTCCAAAGTTATTAGGGAACAACGATGATTTTTTAATTTTACTATCCAGACTAAACGGTTTGCATGTACTAATAAACAGCTCTTTAATAATAAAAATGGTGAATAAGTTAAAGTATTATACATACCCGAACACGTTAAGTTTTAAAAAAAACTCTTCGTTGACCAGGTAGCAGCATGTAGTAGATAGTAGATGGTTCATATTTATTAATTATATTTCAAAAATAGTCGACGAACCAGTAAACCACGTGGTCAAATAGTATACATGCGTGAATAGTGAATTCCTACTCTATAACAGGGTGGTCCAACCTTTTGTAGTTGGCGAGCCAATTCACACTTTCAAAACACCCAGGACCGGCAAGAGAATGCTTGCGATTGTGAATGTTTAGGAAAATCAGCAGAGAGCAGTCAATATTATTAGACGGCGATAAGGCCGACTTCCACGAAATTATACGTCATATTACAATGTTATGTTATTATAATATTGTGATTTTTTTAATATAAGTCTTCTACGGAGGCAATAAAAAGCTCCGAGGACGGACTATTCCACTCTATAGTTAGGCTGGTCAAACGTCCCGTATTATACGGAAAAGTACAGTATTTCAAAAATCTGTTCCGTCCCATTTTTTTTCAAAATATGTAAAGTAAATTACGTAAAATTAAAAATATAATCTTCATCTACCCATCTGTATTAAATATCAATAAAGTAAAATAATATTGTTTTTACTATATTATTATGATGATGACCGATTTGTATTTTGTATGGATCGAAATATCGAATTCGATTATTCGAGTATAAAGTTATTTTTGATCTTCGTCATAATTTTTCACAGCCCTCATTGACCACGACGCGCGACGTCATGAATAACGAATAACCCACGGTGACGGTAGAATATAATAGTATAATATTATATTGTAGATAATTTATACGTGTATAATATTTGTACGTAGGTAAATGATTTCACTTGTAATTTCAGTCTATGAAATATTTATAAATTTTATATTTTTTCAGTTAAATGAGTTAACACTCTGGGTTTCATGATTTTCTGTTGATAAATATAACACTTTTGAAACATACATTCATCCGGCAAATATTTGCCTTTATATTATTAATAGATAATAGTTAATCTTAATTTATTCTTAATACTAATGAATACCAAAAAATGTTTTTATAATTAATTGTAAAATTGTGATCAAACATCCCAAAACAATTGATTTATTATTTTTGTAGGTTACATGATTTAATTATCATTAAGACATTAAATGTATTGGCATTTAACTAAAAATAGATATTTATTCATAATAATCAAATTAAGTCCCATATTTTGGTATCTATTTGATATCTGGTCACCCTGGTACCCTACTATAGTGTTAAGTTTAATTTGATGTAGAAGTGCCAAAAAACTTACCTTCAAAATATTTGACGACAAATAATATGTCACATGTACCTATACCGTTATTAATACAATAGTGTGTCCATGGCGAAATAACTTATTATTAGCTTGTTATGTAGCCATGAATGTGTCAGTAGCGTAGGGATGATTTTCTTAACTAGGATCACTCATAAGTTTGGGAGGTATGCTGATACCGTGAGTATATATAATGTAACATTTTAGATTTTTGCAGCAACTTGCATACAAATCACAAATTTTAGTACATCGTATAAGTCTTAAGAAAAACGTTCGCAAAGTACTAAAAACATTTTAAATTGTTCTGAAATGTTGAGGATTACTCCTACTCACCCTCCTCGACATTCTCGACTACGTAATTTTTAAAAAAGTGCCCGCAAAAAAATTATTTTTAACCGCCCTCCTTATGAGTAAGCTACGAACTGACCTCATGCGTCGGTGTCGGTTGTGTTGCCTGCTCTCGATGTACGCTTGATCTGTGCGCAACAATAATACAAATTAAAAGGCGATAATAATATTGTAATTAATTCGTCGACGCGCCCGCTGTATTGGGCCCAGTGGTACCATTTCAGCGGGCCTTACGAGGATCCAATGTTTTCTCGGACGTGTCTGAACGGTACGGAATCGACAATAGGTACGTCCAAATCAGTCAGTGTCAATTATAGTTCCAAACATTTTGAAAAGTCTGGTTTTCATCGTTCGCGCGATATCTCTATATTAAGTCTATGCCGCTCACCGATACTATAAAAATTGTAGTTGACCTCTGCACAGCAGCTGCGGTCGTATTTCCGTGATGTGCTTTCGGTCGCCGTTATATAAGAGACATAAGAGTGGGCGCGAATATAGTAATACACTAATACAATAAATATATATGCATACGCGATGATATATAGTATATAATATTATATGCTGACGCCCGAGAAAACGTGTTTTTTTGACAACAGTCCAAAATTTTTCGGACGCGCGCGGAGACGGATTTGTTCTCCCCTTCAACCCCACATCCCCCCACCCTATACACACACATCGCAGGCCAGGGACCACCGTCAGTTTTTTTTTTCGTCCAATTTGGAGCTATCACACATGGAGAGGTGAATACATACACGTCGCAGCCGTATACAATTGCAAATGTATGTTCCGTAAAGCAATGACCTGCACTGCTCGCCAAGACTATGTACCTACCTGTCCTATCTGCCCTTCCTACCTGTACACTACTCGCATGTACCAACACATATTATAGGCATTAAATTTATAACATAATATGCGTTTTGAACAGGCGCGCGCGCTGTATAGTGCGTGTCACTATATATATATTTTTATACTATGTACATGTACACACGCGAACCTATTGTAATCGAGCACGAAGGTCACCTTCGTCGTATAAGGCATACACCTCCTTTACTAATCGTGCATACAGGGTGTGGGTCACTGTGTTTTCCAGTGCACGAGTTTACAGCTATAATTTACCACACGAAATATTGTATACCCTGTATATGATACGAGTAAACGAGTTATGCATACAAACGAGAGCCGCAGAAAACCGTCAAAACGCTGTGGCCCACTCCGTATATGATAATATATATGCATATTATAATATCATATCATATAATATAATAATTAATATTATATATTTATATATAGGCGCCTCCTAGATAGTCCGGTCCATCTGCATCTCCGGACACTGCAATGCACACGGATTATTATAATATAGTAATAATTACGTGAAGCACCGCACATCGAATGCTGATATTACTTGGGTGGTATAGCTACAGGTAGGTAGCTGGTATAGGTAAGTTATGTAAGTCGGCACGTTAAAAAAATTGACACATAAATCGAGAAAGTAAAGTACTTATAAGTTATATTTGATATGCTAAAAAATAATCAAGTCGACATTTTATTTTTTTCTAGAAAGATATTTTTACTCGTTTCTATAACAGCCAATAACCGGATTCATATGTGGCCACCGTATTGCAAATTATGATACAGGCGATAAGTGCCTTAAGGGTCGCCATTGACAGAGGGGTCATAAGACTACTTGTTCATCTCGTAATATAGTGCAACCTCCCCTAACAGCCAATAACGGACGTTTTTTTGAAAACCAACTACAAACTTTCCACAATCTGAACCTTCTGAATAGCGGTAAAATAGTTTGTAAAACTCGTACACCAGATTATTTCGTTTAAAACTTGCCTGGAAGTCGCGGGAATATCGATCGGCTCATCGCACAGACATACACACACACACACACACACACACACACACACACACACACACACACACANACACACACACACACACACACACACACACACACACACAGGAATAATATGCATACAATACTACCTATATGAAATACCGTTCCATGTCACGCCACTTTGTTTATAGTTGACAAACGGAATAATATAATTCACATAGACTCAAGCGTGCCCTTCAAATCGAAAATAAAAGTGCATCTCGTTTAGTGATAGGTAATTATGCAATTTAGAAAACAAATAGTTTCCACAGTAGTGTACCCGAAAAAAATCGTAGGTGGCTTAAATTATTTAATAGCGGTTAAAGGAAAACAAATTAATAATTAACATACTACATACACACTACCATTAGACAATATCGGTTACCTAAGAATATAAAATAAAACGCTGAAAACATTTGGCTTTAGGTACCGTATAATTGTACATAATATGCACCGTTCGGAAAAAAACATAGATACAATATTATAAAGAATTATAACACACATGAATCAATTCCATCGAATATTTACTCGTATGTATAATCTATTTTTTATTTTATTTTTGGTGTTATTGTGTTAAAATAATTCGAAGTTAAGACAGTTAAGTGTACTTGCAGGTAGAAGTATTTTTTCATATAATATTATGTATTCTAGTCGCACATTCAGGAGTGTATAAATATTGCCTAGACTTTACTCCTCGTTTTCATGGTCACTTAAATATTATATCGTACCACAGAAAATAATTGTTATGACTTATGAATCATTTAATTTAAGTACTAACCTGTTATTATTATGTTATTACTTTATTAGTGTAATTGTGCAAAGTAATAATAATATGCATTTGCAGTATTCGCACTGGTACGACAAAGCAATAAATATTTATGTAACGTAACTGGCAAAAAACATAAACAAATATTTTTGTTCTGTATCTATAATGGCTCTTAAAAATTATTTGTTGTTTGAAGACTTTTCCACGAATTTTTATATTGAAAACTAACGCGACTGAAGTCATAAATTGCCACTAGAAAAAAAATATAAACTTTGACAAAGCTCATCCCAAAACTTTTTTTCAATAGTTTATAAATATACTTTTGTTCTGCGTTTTTGTTTTGTTGATTACAAAAACAAACATTTGTATAATACATAAACTACGGATATAATTTATCTTAACAATGGTTTTCGAATAAATAAAAAGGAAACCTTTTGAAAAATATTACTTTTTTGATATAAATATTTTAGGTGTCGATATTACATTTTGTGTTTTCATTTTCGTTATATACGTCATCGTATCACTTCAATGTTCGCAGGTCGACGATTTCTCGCATTTTTGATTCAGCCGACTAATTCGCAATAATATTATTTTTAATCCTATTCTTTATGGTCTTATATAATATAATAATAACAAAATGTTTAACAGTTAGTTTGTCAACTGTCTCGTCGACAACGACGAGAGTGGGTAACGATTATATTACAGATTACGTACGTGTATTTTTTTTCTCTTTCAACCGAGCAGAGATTATCGCGTCCGACAATTACGGTAGAATCACAGACATGTCTGTCGGTAGAATTTATTCACCAAAATTCATACTATGTACTAGTAATATTATTCACTGCAGCCTTACACATTTTTATTGCTTATCACGTGTATTCTATTCCGAAACTCGACACTATGTTTTACTGCAGCAGCAGTAAAAATGATATTATAATACAAATAATTATAGTCTAACGCAAAATGTGTATTGGTACATTGTTCATTGTCAATATATATGGTATACTTGATACATCGATTCGATACGTTTTTCCTGACAATTTAATTAATTACGAGTTATAAGGTGAACAGTTCGAGCGGCAACTCTGCCAAACCAATTTTTCTTAGACAATATACGAGTACATAATATATATTATATCCATTTCGGTATATTACAGTGTATTATATATACGGAAGGAAGTATCAGATTCAGGATTACTCGTTACCGTTCCTTATATAGTATACCTAGAGAAAATTGCAATCGTCGGCGTTTTGATATCATTATAATGATTTTTGAACGAAAAAATCGGTACGTACATTTTTCGCGTCACACTGTTCACCACGGTTGATTTTCATTTACATTGATTGAATTAATACCGTGACAGAATATTGATCGCACTGATGTAGGTATGCTGCATAACAATACTCACACTGACTCGTGATTCGTGAATATAGTAATTTGCATGATTTATGATACATGATATGGTTTTGAACTTTAAGTTTCAAAAATGCTTTAAATATAACTAAGTCGAAAGACTTGAAATATCACCACTATATAGTATGCGTTTTGGCCTTTACAAAATAAAGATAAGTGGAGCGACGAATAAATCTGTTACGAATTCAAATTAACCTTCATAATGTTTCCTTCGGCGGGATGCAGGAGCAGGACCAAGAATACTTAACTACCAGTAATGGATTTGATTCGTCTAGGGAGGGAGGATATCCTTTTGATCCAAAAATTCTTCTTTTAACTATTTGTGACCACTGACCTCTGAATGTGATATCACAACTTTATCTACAGAGACCGTAATTAGTTTAGATAGTACCATATATAAACCATCTTTATTCCTGTAGTCGCATAACCTATAACCAACCAGAGTGTGGTTTGGGGGTTATAACACTTCCCCTCCCCCCAGAAATTTATTTCTAGTTGCGCCACTGTCTCTACTCACAATAAATATTACTAAAATACAAAAGACCCAAGATATTTGTTTCCATAAAAAAAACAATAATGTATACCTCATAGCCCGCCCAAGTATACCAAATGCAAATAGATTATTCCGTGAAAAAAAAAATAAACTTGAATTTGCCAAACCTTTACTTTTAATACGATATGCACTAAACGTACATCGGAGCAGAAACGCGTGGTCGTCTCGGGTGCATTACACGAGCAATTTTGAGGGGAACCAATTTTTTTTACGTATCAAATTACCCAGAACCCTATATATTGGACTGCAGCTGTGATGAAACACAAGAGGCGTTTTTTTCATAAACCGCACAGCATAAATGGTTTTTTGGTCATTTTCATTCTACGCTTAACAAAAATTTAAATATTATTATTTACCCCGTTCGAACCGGAAAATAACCATAAGAACGTGCCACGCAAACACATCGTGCGTTAAACGATCGAAACTATAATATATGTAAATTGCAGTGGCCATACATATTATATATGTATTAACTAAACATTGTACTATAGGTACAATAATATTATATTATTATTAAACACGTATTATAACGCTCGCCACCGCCACGTGGATGCTGCAGCGCCAAGCACATACTCGTTTTTAGTACATACTTTTCCGTGTCTATCGTACCCTATCAGTAAATTATAAATTATAATTTATTAAACAAAATACAATACGCATAATATACAGCGCACGACGACCCGTGGTTTGCGGCGGCGGGCACATCGCCGCCGCCGAGCTCGGACTACTACGCAAAAACCCCGCTCCACCCGTCCCGCGCTTAAACGCGGTCCGCCGCCCGATCGATGCGCGTCCATCCGCACGGAGGTACGCAGTACACAATATGGCCGTGTCCTTGACATTGAACGAGATTCGTTTCTTTCCCCTTCGTCTCGAACGTATACGCACACAATGTATATAATACACGAGTATAATACGAGAGCACTATGCCACTGCATCTCTCTCTCTCTGTCGATATATTTATTTATACCTGAAGTGAACCTTCTATTGATCAAAGTTTTCTGTTTAATGAAATATTTTTGAGAACCAAACATGCAAAATTAGAAGCAAATTTGTTTGATTCTATCTAACGGATTTCTCTATAATACTAATATTTTTTGTTGCTCATGACTTCATCATAATATGAACGTTTAACAGCAGTGTAATGGCGACAGAGACGTATAATAATGATTAATTTTATATATACTCACTGCGTACATAATAAGTGTACAAGACGAGTCCGAAAACTGCATATTCGTCTTCGTCTTCACTTCAACGATGTACATCAACGATTTTTCCGTGAACTACGAAATACATTAAAACCGATGTACACAAATATATAGCGCTGTATTTTAAATATTTTGGTAATTCGCCGGGTCAATCTTGCCCTGTAAATAGCTAGTATTGCATAATACGCGGGTGTAATATTTATGCTAATTAATATAAACTAGTCTTCTGTTGAAAAAATAGATTTTAACGATTTTATGAGTCGTTAATTCTGAAACAATTTACTGATATTTTATTATGTACTTATAGTGTATAATAGGCAATACGAAAAAAAGAACAATATTTTTTTGCGTAAACAAACAGAATAATAGTTTCATAAATTGTGACAAAAGAAATATAAACTAATATAAACTAATATGTTAACATTTCGGTTTTCCGAGTTATGTAGCTATGCGCCTCGGTGACACCATCTAAAGCGCTGCAGAACTGACCGCTTCACTCCCTTCCAAACTGAGGAAAATCGCGATCGGCGGCGAGGGGCTCACGGCTTAGTGGTTATCGCTTCCGGGTCCATCCGTCCTTCCTGTAGATCTCTGGAACTATTCTTTACCTCAGGTCCCCGTTATCGATTCTATATCAACGACATCGACCGTCTCTCCTTAGAAATAATTATCATCAGTGTGGCTATGATGTCTTCAACGACTTCATTGATCGCGTTAAATTCGATTTCATCGAAGGTAGCTGATTCGTAAGAGTCCATTGTGGTATTTTTGTTTTCAGATTGTTTAGATCTCATTTTGTCTGTACTCTGAACTGCAAATGGATTATAAATAAAATATATTGATTTGGTAAGATATCTTTCAGCTGACATCTACTCAACACCTTCGAAGCACGCTAAGACAAATCTACACAGGTACAGACACAGACATCGAATATGCGGATATGCTTGCAAAAGATATAATTGTAAATATTAAATATTATAACAACTGTAACGTACCTATATTTTATTATAGTTTTATAAAAAAAAAAAATTAAAATGAAAGGTATTACAATCGACAAAAAACAACAATACCTGCACTGCAGCACGCCTCCCATACAATCAAAATACCAAAAACTACACGACATGATGCATACCTATGAATAATGTATAGAATAATGTTAATATTTATCCATACGATGGCTCAGTGGCACGAGAAACTCCAATGTCACTTTTGGGTCAATCGTTTTGGAAACATTTTTCACCTGTTAGTCTTATACCTTATAATACATACAAAGTGATCTATACAATCATTATTATTTATCACTCATTATTTCAAAAAATATCATATTTTATAGTTTTTTAAATTAATTTAGTATCAATGTAAGTTGCAACACTATTTTTTTAACGTTATACTTTATTAAGTATTTACTTTTTTTTTAATGTCAATTTCCATTTATAATTTCATATTCCGACACAGAATATTTTTCGGAGTATTTCGACTAATAGAAAATGAATTTCGAAAAACTGAAAGAATAGTTAGGTGATTATAGTCAAAACTTTATAAGTATTTTGTATAATAATATAGTTACTTATATACCTATAACTTAATTTATTAACTATACTCTTTCAAAGTTCAATTTTTACGTATTAAAGTAAAAGTATGATTGAAAAATATTCTATTTTGGAACATAAATTAAAAATATGGAGTCATTCAAAAATATAATATTCTCAAAAAAGTTAAAATTTTTCGAAATAATGACAGAAGACACTTAAATGTATCACCTTATGACTTGTATAGTTGTATACAATATGATAAATACCTATAATCTATATGGTATTATATTATAGTAATAGGCAATAGCCAATATAAGTAACTAACAATTATTTATTTTATCATTTCCAATCTTTTTAACCTATATGACGCACAGCGAGGTGCGTTCGCAGTTTTGGTTTAAGTCTAAAATGAATAATATTATCGCTTAATTTGAACGACATGTTATCTCCAAGAAATATTCCGTTTCGATATCAGTGCATAAAAATATAAGTACGTGCGCCAAACCACGGAATGGCCTATATATATTTTCTACAAGGGTATTATATGAAAAAAAGGCGCATTTGTTCAAGACTTTTTTGCATTGTACATTTATACTTGTATATTATAATGTATATTTATTATTTAACGTCATATTAAATGCGCACGTAAACATTAAAGGCCAAACCAGTCGAGGTCGCGATTTTTTGTTTACTACTAATGTGTATCTGAGCTTCTACTATTCAGACGGCCGCGGTATGTTATATATATTTAGCTAATTTACTACACATATAAACGCGTGGTAGTGATAAAACGTGAACTCACGATAGCAAATTTACGAAAAAAAAACTTAGTCGACAAAAAACATTATATAATTTCATTTCATTTATTTCATTTATTTCAATGAGGAATAACAACCAGCCGCTCACGGCCGACGAACAGAAAAAACGCATAGGTACCTATAATATTATAATTTACAATAATCTTCTAAAAACCTATAGGTATAATACGCAGCGCGTGCGTTCCGCGTGTTTCTTGTCTCGGATTACTAGTGCAATTAATATTTTATACATCGGAAATTAATAGGATGTCAGCTCACCATTTTGTTTTTTCTCTCTGACCCAGCCTTCTTTAACAGAACCAGCCCTGTGTTGTTACTTTTAATATATTAGAGTGAATTTATCTATTATCAAATTTTAAGCTAAAAACATTACCTTTGTGGCTATAGTGTCCCTAAATAGTGACGTTTGTACAATATTTTAAATTGTATACAATTGATAAGCATTTTTAAACTGTAATAATTTACACGCTCATATAATTTACATAAAAATTAAAATATTTTAAAATAGCCAACGTAGGACTCAAGTAGGTAATGTTCTTAACTTAAGATTGTATACTAGGTGAATTCAGTCATATATTAATAGTTATAATATAGGGTTAATTCTTCTAAAAGTAAATTTGCTATGCCGCACGTGAGTCCAACGGCGTAATATGCGTAAAATTGGCGAGACAGCGGCTGACGTTCGTCGGCTATAGGGGGCCAGAAGAGGTGTCTATTCTCTATAGTCTATAGCTCTACTATGACTACTACAGTAGTAAGTTGTAGGTTGTAGCGTAGTACTATGTACCGTCTACATACCAACTTTTAAATTTTTTATGAAAAATTATACTTCCTTATTCATTTCTTCTTGAACTAAGTTTTGCTGAAACAATAAAAATACGATTTAAAACGTATACAAAAGAGTGTATACATTTTTGGTGAAAACCCGTTTTGTGTTTAAAAAATCAATGGAATTCGAATACTTGCTTATATTACATTAATAAGCTTGCATTATACTGCAGTAGTGTAGTGTGTATGAACCGATCAGGATTGATCATCGTTAATCAATTTTTCAATAAAAATATGAACATAAGTACAGTCCTAAAGAGAATAATAATATACATTAAATTATATGGGGTACTAAATACTAATAGTATAGACTATATATAGGCAGTTTAGATCTAATAACAACAGTATATCGTCTACTCGTTAAGTATAAATTGTCTATTAAATTCATTTTTAATGGTATGAAAGCTATATAGTCATCGATTAAAATCACTTAGATTTCCATCTAAGCTTGCCGAGTTGTTTTATAAATACATTAATAGATTATTATAGTAAATACATGTAAATTACAAGTAGTTCTAAGTCTAACCGCAAACCGCAACTATAATAATATTATGGTACCTGGCAGTTGGCACCCAATATACGTGCCTATATTATACGTCGTACTTATAATATTTTATGATGTTGGACTATAATATGCATTGCTTAGGTGCATCTGCAGGTTTTTAGGTACATCGTGCATAATATTGAAATAATTCAAAATTTCAAAACGTTGACGAATTTTATGGCGTGGAATTCGTACCGAAGTATCCACTTAATGTACAATCATCAATCACCTCTTTAGACACTTATTAGTTATTATGCTGTTGTTATTTGTCGTAACCGAATACTTTTACCGCACGGTAAGTGTTAATTATATTAATTGATCTGTAAGTTGCAACGTCGATTGTCGTTACAAGTTTATAATAACCGGACGCAGAACGAGGCGTATAATAATGTTATATTATTATCAATAAACGAGTGGACGACTTCAAGACTAAAATCTCGTGAACTATTTGCATTAACTAAAAATATATATAATATATCATATTAATTATTATAATATATAGGTAGAGTCGTGTGATTTGTCGATTTCATTTACGACACAATCATCATCACACTACAGTAGTATGAAATTGAATTCCTTATTTGAAGCTGTTCAAGTATGTACTTTGTACCACCCACCACCGCCGACCTTGTTTTGAATATCAGAATTTATGACTTATTTATAGTGCTTTTGTGTTGCAACTGTAGATACATTATATTATTATAATATTCACACGATCGATTATATTCAGTTTTCGATCAAGCTAATTTTAATTTTTCACAGATTATTGAAGTTACTGCAATAATTATTCGAATGTTATTCTTTAGGTTAATAAATAGTAGTTGAGTAGAGGAAATTCAACAAACAAATTGTTACATTTGTCATATATAATAAGCGTGTTTAGTGAATTAATCAAGAACGGATGTCTTTAAAAAAAATTGATCGTTTAATCAAAACCGGTTGCGACTATAGCTGCAGTTTCAGTGTGTTCTGAAGTTATGTCGACGACTCGAGTGCGTCATGCAAATTGTGTAATGAAATTTAAAATGTTGTACAACAATCGTTAATTATTAATTAAACTTTTTACGTGAAATAAATAGTGTTATAATAATAATATATACCTACATACAAAAACAATATATAAATATATTTATTTAAACTCGAAGTACTTATATGTATATATATATATATATATATATATTATATATATATATATATACACTGCAAAACATTAAGACGATGAGCTATAGTTAGACACACTTATTTTTTTTTATTTTATCTTCAATAGAAAATAAATTATAATGCACAATGGACGTTTTAATTGCTGCGGGCATGGACCCAAAAAATGTAAATTATATATTTATATATTATACATATATATAACAAATAAATTCTTATTTTTAACTCATATCTGCGCAAAAATTCTCCCCCCGAGTGCAAAACCTAATAAATTAAAGTCATAATACAATTAATTGTTAAATAATCATACATTATATTTGTTATAAATCCCTACTATGCGAATTTTGGCATATTCTTCAGAGCTTACCCCAAATTATTATATTATTATTATACGTAGACTTATAATCTATACAAAGCACGCGTATCCGAAAATATTATTGGCATTTTGACACGCAACATAATATCTATCGATAATGTTATAATATTATTAACAAAACGTCACCACAATTAATTTCATATAAAACGCACATTAGGTGCATTCCTCAGTCACAGTGATAGGAGGATTTAAGGTTTTTAACAGTGCCCTTCAATGAACGTGTAAATATAATACATATGATAGAAAATTCATATGGAGTTTATATTTTATCGTCTATTGTCATTTGTTATTAAAGTAAATAACATCATTATAACACGTATCATTGTTCTCTTAACTGAAATTGAAAAACAAATTTTTATTAATGGTGTAATAAAGCAGACATTTATAGAAATTGATGATAATATAACTACAACAAATAAAAATAAAACATTCAAAAATAACAGTTTTTAAACGGTAAAAAATGTATCTACAATAATTTTTATGTATAGGACTCTTAAGGTTTATTATGTACTATTGTTTATTCAATTTAATATCTGATTTTTTTACTTCTGTTATTGGTTTCAGATTCAGATTAAACAAATCATATGAAGTCGTTGGGGGCCTAAGCAGTTTAGTGAGGACTATATAGTTGGCCCCAGAAGTCCTGTATCACCCTAAGTATACCTAGTATCTCCATATATAGGTCCGTGATACATCAATATATTTAAATGCTGTTTTTTCAACAGCCTAATATACAAAAATTTCAAATAAAATTTGAAACTCATACATTTCTTATAGATAACTGTAGAGAAAACCGCATTTAGATACCTATATTGATTTGGCACGGAGATAATTAGCGTTATAATTTGGGACAAATAGTGTAGTGAGAAATTATGATTATTAGTTATTAAATATTATATTATAAATTAAGGACATTATTGAACACAATAAATAATGAATACAAAATAAAGAGACGTGAATAATTTTTGTTTAGCGAGTTTCACGTTTAATTTAATATTTATTTGGTATGGGTATATATATATAATTAGTTATTCAAATTTATAGTAATTATGGATCCAAGAAATATCTATAATTTATTAATCAACACGTATACACGAATTGAAATATATTGTTTAGAAAAATAAGAAAGACGGAGAAAAGACTTGGAGAAATTTAAGATTACCACAATTTAACCAATGGGTATTTGTTATGTATATATTCAGGTATTATATTGTATACACGTTCTTTCCAGCGTGCGCTGCAATGACTATACATAAAATTATAAATAATATGATTATGATACATGTTGAAAACACAATATTAAAGTGAGTGCTGTAATGTAGAAAACATTATTATTGACCCCTTTGCTCTTTGATAGACTTAGTTTCTATTAATGAATGTGATTCAATCGAGTATAATCAAAATACTTTTATATCCTTGGATCACGTGTCAGCGCCATAGGTAGATACACAACAGTTCCTGCAGTAGCATCGCCAACCAATGAAAACATACTTGAGAAACCCTGGAGGTCGATGTAGAAAAAATGTACAAATAACTAAAAAAATCCTCATGACAATTAAAAAATAAATTAATATTATATGTAGGTAATACACTACAACTACAAATGTATAGTGAAAAGATAAAGTAAGGTTAGCCGTTAGGTAATATTAAAGTTGTATCTTAAATATGTCTTATATGTTTTTTTTCCTATTTAAATGTTTGATTGATAATTAACACGTGTATATTATTTAACTAAAAAAATGCAATACTTAAGTTTAACAATGTATTTATGGAGTTCCTAAATTCGTATTATATTACAACGGGATTCGGCAGTTAAATAATGTGTACAACTGTACAAGTATTTCACGAATTCACGATATCTACGGTAGATTCTCATTATTATAATTTATAGATACTGAGTATGCAAACATGTAATTAAGAAAAATACTATACTTGTTGTGCTTTTGAAAACAAAATAATTGTTATGCTCGACATACTTTTGAACTAGTTCATCAGCTAAATGTTTTCACATCAGATATGATATTTGTAATTATCTGCAGCATTACATCGATCTACAGAGGCTAATACCGAAGTACATTTCAATGAGAGAGGATTATAGGTACTTGTATCCCTATTCCTCATGGGAGTCCCCAGACACTTTTTTAAGGGGGGAGGAGCAAAGGAAATTTAAAATGGAGAATGATAATAGACAATATGTTTGGGAAACAGATTTATAATTCCAGGGGGGGGAGCAAGCAAGTGCCCCGTCTTGTCATCCCCCGGGGACGCTCATGCTATTCCCTAAGAAATATGCTCGGTAGTTGGTTACGATTACACGTACAATGTCATTGATTGCATATTATGACTGTTCAATGACATTTCTATTATAATTATTTGACTTTTTAATTTATAACCCAACTTTTTTCGGTTTTGTAATAGACTATTGACGGTATGGACTTAAGATGATGTTTATAAATCCTCCTCGCCTCCTAAAAAATTAATTATTTTCCCAGTATTATTACTTTCGGATATATTATTAATAGTTTTAATATGATAAATAGATAATAAGTAATAAGACATATATAATTTGTGTGGGCAATAAAATGTATATTGTTTATTGTACTTATGTCTTACGGTCACGGAGTGTCCTAGATCCAACTCCAAGTGTAACATTTATCTAGTTTTTTTATGGTTCAAATAGAAATTTACAATTTTTCTGATCTTATCATCTCGATAATGACGAGAAGTACCTAAATTGCATTGTTATCTATCGTATTGTGTATATAATATTATGTTATATAATATTTTTGCTGGAAATCGGAAAAAAAGGCAATTGTAAAAAAAGCTACTGGAAAAAAATCCAATGACCCATTTTTGTTTTTTTTTCAAAAATTGTCAACAGGTAACTCCAGATATTTTAAATATTTTACTTAATCAGTGAGAAGCATAAAATATATGTGGTTATTTTGTAGCTTAGCCCTTTCTACTATCTTCTTTCTCGTTAAAAGGTTTTATTTCATTTGTTGGTTATTTTATTTAATCATTTCTTAATATGTCATATATATATAACATATAGCAAACTATTTTAAGGATAGAAGCAAAAAATGTCTCATTCACGTAAATTCATGACCGAAGAAGCTCATGACTTGTTGGAATATTTTGATCAAACATACGTAAATGGGGCATACAGAAATTGTACTGGCCAAGGAAGTACATCAAAATTCCGAAAAGTACCATCTCTTTTTCCACCTGAAATTTGGAATGTACACGAAAGTACATTACATAACATCGAGCGTACAAATAACCAAACTGATGGTTTCAATAATAGATTTTCGAAGTTGTTAAACCATAAGCATCCTTTCTATTTGGAACCTCATTAAGAAAATGACACTGGAAGTTGCAGCCGACGAGACAAAACTCCAGCAACGGTTATTAGGCACTGACCAACCAAAAAAAAAAACTTAAGAAGTATGAAAAAATGCAATTTATTTTTAAAAAAATATGTGAAGAATATAGAGATAAGCAACGTGATCTACCGAATTTTTTGTTTGCTATATCTCATACCACAAGGTTTACATTATAAATTATATTATGATAAATTTATGTTTTATATTGACGTGATATTTATGCAATATTTTTAAATTTTAAATTTTATTTTAGCTTATTAGGTAAAAATGTTTACAATTTTACCAACAATAAACGTGACTTAAAATATAATGTTATACTTAGTATATTTACTAATACCCCATTTACTACCCTACTCATTATATTTATATTTCTAAATAAAATTTTATATTTGGAATTATTATATGTTTTAATTAATTTTTGCAAAATAGAATATATTATTTTAAGTCTGTGGTGTTAGGAAAAAAATTAACTATACTGCATTACTGCATATTTGCCATATTGGTTTTTTCTATATTTATACTTGTACCTATGCCTTTTTTGCATTTGCTTTTTTTTCTTGTTTTTTTTTCCCATTGCTTTTTTCAACTGCCTTTTTTTCCTAAATTTATTTTTGCTATATGTAGCAACCGCTCAACATTTTTTACATTTATGGCAAATAAACGAAAGTTCAAAACAACTTACGACCCTGTAACGACTTCGTGCAAATAATGATTATGTACACTGGACTCCGGGGAACGGATATTTATTATTTAGTATTTACATTATTTATTTATTTTCAGGATGCATAAGAAAATAAAAGTGTGTCTAGATATTTTTCGAACTGTCATTTTCGAATAACCATGTTTAGTATTTCGATATAAATATATAACTATTACCCTGACCTATCTATTATAGGGAAATGTATCAACAGTACTGGGGTGTATTTATGGAGTGGAAGTGAAACCTGGTTCGCCTTTTCTCAAAAACCTCTCTATGTAAAATTTCATACTTTTTTACAATAATTATAAGTTAATATTTTATGAACTTTTTTTGAAACTTATAATTTATAAAATGAGGTATTTTGAATTTTTGAATTAAATATTTAAAAAGTATGTTATTATTATTATTATTAATGTATCTTAAACAGTGGACGTGCTAATGCGCAGAAAAACCATCCAAACCCTTCTTCATATTAAATATTTCGAAATACGCCTATGATGTTGATCCAATAGTGCAATAGCAATACTGCAATAAACATGTCATGAGATGATAAATAAATCGGACAATATAGGTACTCCAGTACCGCCTGCTTCAGTGTAAATTGTCGTTTAGGTATTATAATATATTAAATCACCGATCTTGTGATCCATTCATCTCAAACGGATATTGTCATCATTCTTTTAACGATAACTAATGCAAGATTTTACATGCGACAACAAATTCTCGCATATTAATGCAATATTAGAATTCAATTTGGATATCATAGTAAAGTTCTTCGTTAAGGTATGTTATATATTATGTAGGTATAGAGTTTAATAGCTTTATACTGTAGACACTGTATAATAGCGTATTTATACAGGGACCTGTGATGGATTTAGCCCCCTCCCCCCCACATTGAAATTCCAATGGGTGGTATATCAATTATCAATATAATTTTTTTTTTTAATTTCAGAAGGGGGTTTAATTTTCATGTTATATTAACTATTCATTAATATAATATTTTGTTATTTATAAAAGTCATAAAATTACGATTTATACACTTCCGAGTTCTATCTTCAACAATCATAAAAACATAAAAAAAAAGCAATTTTTTACTATAATCTCTAAAGACGTGCGACGGTAAACACGCACGCTTCGGCGGTGACGATACGCATGACGTGCCACGCGGCGGCGGCTGTGTTGTTGTATACTTGTATGTGTTAGAGAAATGAAAAAACTGCGTCTTAAAAATATATAAATATTATTTGGTTGGTTACGCACAGAAGACGCGACGGCACACCCCGAACGCCGCCGCCGCCACCACCAACGGTGCGCCGGTCCAAGGTCAACGTGATCGCATCGCTGCCTAGCTGGAGAGAAAATAGGAACCAGAAGCAAAACAGTTTTTAATAACAATAATAATGAAAATACCCCTAATGCGCATGCGTGTCGTCTCACAGGAGTCGTACAATAATATTATTGTTGTTGTCGTTGTGATCATCACCGATCACCCACGTGTTGTGCACTGTACAGCCTGTTTGGCAAGTATTTCGTTTGCTCACCACCAGTCACCACCGTCTTTTTTCACGATTACTGTTTTGCCAGGATTTTTGGAAAAAAAATCTCATAGCACCGTCTCATGAGATCAAAATGCCAATTGTTTCGCCCGAAATATATGCTTCAGTGGTCCCAATGTTGAATTATGTACAACCATCGTGTTTCTTATATTTCCCCAAACACAAATATTATAATACTTATTATTGTTTCTCCGCTTATTCAATACACCTGAGCTTGAGAATACCCGTGTAATATTAAAAGAAAAATATTTGAATATGCTCACAAAAAAGTCCGTACAATATGGTGGTAACAAAAAAAAAAAATATTTTTTTTCAATTTGATTATAACAGTTTGAGCAAATGCTTAATTCAAATTGCATTCTGCATAATTTGTCATGTTTACTAAACCACTAGAATCTAATAAAACATTTACTTATAATACATGTTTATGTGTACAGCATCAGGTTAAGGTTTCACCAAAATCTTATACATATACTTCTTTATAACCTACCTGTACGTTTTTCCGACACCTCTGCGTACTAGACTACCGTCTGGCGTCTGCTATGAAGTATTTACTACCTAGTGTAGCGCTTCGATATCGTTTGGTATCACGTTACATTTATTTCGCATTCAGTCTGAGTGTCTCATGTTATTAGTACAGTGAAACGAATCTATGTCATAAAAAGATGAAGTTGTTATTTTTCACACAGTCAGATTATATAGAAGTTAGCACTTGAAAACTCAGATTTGAGTTTCGTTTTATTCAATCATAACGATTTGAGAGCCCGATGGTAGATAAACATATTAGTATGCACACAACATGTTTATTATTTATCGCGAGTATGCTCGATCATATCTCATAATAACAACAATAATATTATTATCGTCCGTAAATGATAGAAAAAACTCGATGCATGGAGTATGTATGGAGACACGTCATTTTATATACATATAATATATATAATATAATAATAATAATATTTAAAAACATATCACTATAAAAGGTTCGGATCGAACACAGTTTTTATCGTTTAAAATTTCATATTAAACTGAATATAATAGCGTACAACGTTTAATATAATAATGTATATCCGTAATTTACGCGTACACAGTAAACAATATAGTATAATAATATTATTTTATTATCAAAATATATGGTTGGTAGTCTTGGAACACCCCGCTCTCGTTAGTTTTTCTGAGAACCATCATAATTTCGTAATCCGCGTTTAATCTGAAGTTGGAATACGACGAATATAATAATAATATAATCATTAAATTGTGTTCCTGTGTTGTTCTGTTAGATCTACAGAATTTCACCGAACAAAATCATGCACTCGACGAGTACGTTCGTACGTATAGGTAGGTGAGTGGGTGTGTCTTTCTGGTAGTGGTTAAGCATGTAGCAAGTATGCATAATATTATAATAATATAATAATATATTATAGTAGGTAAGCGTACTTGATCCGGGGAAGCGTATAGAATATAATAATAATTAATCCGTGCAACTAACTGATTCGAGTGTTTACCTTTCGATAACCGTTTCAGGAAATGGTCTCGTATACAATATGATAGGTATCGTCGAGGCAAGTTAATAGCTTGTATACATACGCATACAATAATAATACATAATAGCATACGAGTTTAAAAATAAAACCGACACATGGTACAGTGTAATTTGTTTACTGTCGAAAGTCGTTTGAAACAAAATAATGACAAGACCAACTTTTTCTATACCACCACAGTCGGCGTGCAATATACGCTGTAGAGCCGTAGAGGCATAGAGCCTAGAGGGTTAGAGCGGTTAGACAATTAACATTTACAGCACCCCAGACTGTCTGTTTGCAGTTTAATAATGTATTAATATCTGTAGACCATTATAAACTAGTAGCTTAGCAAGTTAAAATAGAATGATTATGCGAACGGTCTTAATAATAATTCATACCGTTAATGTTATAATACAGCTACAAATTACAATAATGAATAGCATATGCTTAATAACTATACTCGGACGCAAAAAATAACGAGTCATTCGTTGCTAGGTAGAGGTAGATTTGTATCTTTATAACTATATTCAATTTCGTGACCAGTTTTTTTGCGTCTATAAACGATGTGTATTATATCAATGAAGTATACATAACTTTTGTAGTTTTGGGTGTACAAAAATTAGACGATTTTTGTAACGGTTTGCTATTGCCATGGATATTAGTATAACAATAACACTATAATAGCAATGTAGCATACTACTTATGATATGTATACAAACGAAATTTTTTCATTACATTTCTTAATAAGCCTTTTACTCAAAATTCTAAATAAAAAACCTTATTAACCTTTGATTCTGATTCATTTGTGAACTTATTTTTATTGTTGAAAATGATCGGATTCATATCCTTTTAAGAATGATGGTGAGATGGACAAATACGATTTATTGTCCACATCTTACATTTAATAAACTATAGGTACTATTTAGAGTATAGTTGTACCCAGTGGTGTAACTTGGAGAAGACTAAGGTCTAAGGGTCCTCCCTCAAATTTCAAGAAAATTTATAAAATGCTTTAAGTGTTCTGTGAATCTACTACATTAGACGTAACGATACATTAGAATTGCAATTAGTATGAAGGTTGATGCAAAAGTATTAAGTGTTATATAGTCATACCAAACTTACAATATTTCATAAAATCTTTATCAAAAAAATTCCATGCGTGAATCTGACACTTTTCCGCATAATTATCACATTCAACAATTCAGGAACGACCTTCCGAATTTCCAAAATTGTTTTTCTATGATTCCAATTCGTATTTTAAAATATTTAAATTCATACGGAAAAAGTGATAATTTAAACGCTCGTGGACATTGTGTACTTCCCCACATATTGTACATATAACTATAGGTGCATAAATTATTAAGTTATACGTACTGGAGTTACCCACAGGCTCCCAGAATTAGATAATTTATGTACATTTATATGTCTACAATTTTACATACGAAATGCTCTCCAACGTCATAAGATTCACTGATTTCGTGCTTATGAAGAAATAAAGGGTTCAAAATATCGTCAAAACGATAAATTAATAAATAATTCACGGTTGTATAAATAAAACATGGTCAAAAAAAATACGTAGCCTATACACATAAAAAAACATTTCTCTCTCTGAAAAGAATATTTTTGTCTTTTCAGAAACTATATGATACAATTAACTTAACTTCCGCGTGGGATTTACAAATTTAGTTTCTGGGTTGTTAACGCGTACGGCGCACCTATATTTGAGTATCTATCTGACCGAAAGGTAAGTTTTCACTTTTTTCCTCTCGCACAAATATAGGAAGTTTAATAATACTTAAATAGGCGGTTGCTAGACGACGAATCGTGCACCCGAACAATATCAGGAAGAAAAAAAGGATATATTCATATTATGTAGGTATTTGTAATATATACGCACTGCAGGGTAGGATACGAATTTCAAAAAGCTTACCAATGGTAACCAATATGGTTTAATAGATACCTAGTATATTTATATTATTGCCAACAATTTAGTTGCGCAGTATCGAAATCAATATACACTTCCACTCGGATAAGTTATGAAAAGATATCGCTAGTATATGGTTGTTGGCGAAATACCGGCAACTCGGAATAAAAGGGAAGAATGTATTATTATTTTGTTTAGAATAACAGCCTACAAAGTACCTATTATAATATTATGATGTAGTGCGCAATATTGACCTACAACCACTATGAACAGCCACTCCCACTCTGAACTGCTGCGCAAGGAGGGGGATTTGTTATTGTTTTGTTTTTTTCGTTTTTAAGCACCCCTCTCCGCCACCGACGAAACGACCGTCTCTCTCAGGCTTCTTCACTCACGACACAATATATTTTAATATACGCATAATATTATTATTATGTAATTACACCGACAACATCCCGTAGGGTAACTAGTTTCGTTTTTACGTCGTAGGTATTTCAACCGGAAACTCTTTCGCTTTATTATAATATTTTAATACACCTATATTATTCTATGTGGCAGGTAAGTGTTTGATTGCAGGCATAGTCTGAAGATCTTCTGGAGCATAGTACACTATGATAATTTAGTGTAATGCCGACGATAACTACAAAAATAACATTGCAAATCGGAGGTTGTGAAAAAAACAAAATTTTCGCTGTTGTCACGGTTCCTGTGCGATGAAGAAAACACATTATTATATAATACCTTGGTATGTGTGTAAGAAATAATAATATTATAAAAGAAATCGTAACCAGCAGGGAATATGTCGTGCGATTAGAGACTACCCCTCATACTTCGTAGTTGCACAGGAAATGTTGAAATCGGTATCCGGTAATCCCACTACAAAACGTTGCTCGTCGGGTACTCGGGTCGTATAATGGTCATATAATGTATAACGTATCATGCATTCATGCCATTAGCACGTAGGGTAGGCGTTTTAAAATTTATCGCAGTTTGAATACCGCGACCTATTCGAAAACCCTCGTGGTTCATAAAAAATATTACGACCCGCGCTCTATTTTTATCATTTATTACAAGGTGTCCGGTAAAGATAAAACTCAAAAAAGTGTATTATGTAATATATTTTAGGGCGAAATTTCCTTCTTTTGTTTTTTATGGGTTTTTCGTTATTTCGATTGTTTGTATATTATACAACACACCTATTGATTATTGAAATTACATGTTTTTATTTTATTTTATACGGCTCAACAAAAATAAAAATAATACTTAAATAAACCACAACTAATTATTAAAATATTATGAAAGACTACGCACGTGCAAAACGGAATTAGTGTTAAAATATTTTGTGGCAGTTTATTCAACGAGTGCAGACCTATTTATCATGATTCACCAGCCGAAGTACCTAGAAATTGTATTATCATCACCTGTAGGCAGTATAAGTACATTCCTTACGGCTTACGGTAGGATTCGACTGTATATTGACTATTTGACTGCATCGTAATAGTATAAAATATAAATATTGTCAAATTGATTATCGGTAACTCGGAGCATCGAAAAAACAAAACACTTGCCCCTCCACTGCAGCGGGACATAGCCATTTGGTTAACGTCACATTAATTCATTACCCGATTTGTTCAAAAACTCCTTAAAATCGTGATTACATTAAATTAATTTCATAACAAGTTAAAACATCACCATTGCACTATCATTCGACTACCTATTCGAGACTTTAGGTGAATCAATATATCATACTCATGCGAAATCACATTATACGTTGGCGAGGTGCATTATACATTATGCTAGCCGCTACGTACGTGTAAACTGTAAAGTATCTTATGATACTTAGATATCGTATGTACCTAAACGCATTGTCTGAGCACAGACGTGTAAAATAACACTGTAAAAACTCATTAATCCAAGGAATGATATACGAGTACCTGGGTTACCTACCATTTTACGCGACAAATTCGACTTCATTTTAACAATGGCGTGTCATCGTTATATATCTCGACATCAGACAATAATTTATTTTAGTAAAATACTCATACTAATATATTATATGTTATTGTCTTTGGCACGTTCAGAATTTTATTATTTTAATAATACTGCTATCGTCAAACGCCGAAGTAGATTATTATTAAACCATCCTATTATCGAATACCTAATAATTAATATGAACATAATTATCTATACCTAACGAATAATGATTAGAAACCATAACCCAATGGAGTTCTTAGTGCTTTGTTTTGTATGAACGCACGTTTTGTTATATTGTGTAGGTTACATATTTATACTTTATTTCACATTTATATCTTTATAATTTTTTGTGTGTGTATAATACTTATTATATCGTCAAAGTGTGTAAATAACTGTAGGATTTTTATTATTTATTCACTATAAATCCACAATTTGTTATTAAACCACGTATAGTAGGGTGTTGTAAGTGATCGAAACGATTTGCCAAAACCATCACAAAGTCATACATTAAGTTGTGCTGAAACATTTTGTTCAAATCACAAATCTGGGGTATCCAATGTTCATATTCAATCTAATATTCATGTGTAATCGTATACTTTTACAAAAAGTGACAAAAATCTGTTTGATGGCACAAAAATCCTGCAGCAGGACTTAGCAGGCGGTCCCCGTCACACATGCGTATAATTAATTCAAAATAAATCACCATCATTACGTATTGTCCATGCGTATTAGGGAAAGCTATGCTACAGTGCGCACAGCAGATCGAATATTTATAAAGCTATAGTCTAATTAGTTGTAATATGAATTTTATTCACCAGATAATATACGAAAATATTGTGCGATGATGTAATATGACTGCAGCCGAATTATGAATCACGATCGCATGGCTGTACCAAAATTAAGTTGTACTTATCGTCACCCATCCACCACACTCACACATCTCGTCACCGCGGTATCATACTCTATACACATAAACGAAAGTCCCACTTGTTTATTTTAAATTTAATATATATATATATACATGCAAACGTTAAATGCGTATGAGGACATACGGTCGACGAATTCATCATGCTCGTAATGTTAAACAGTGCATTGTACGGGATCCGACCTTGGATCCTGACAAATTGTTTTTAATTTGAATAATCGGTACACAAAATGTACTTATGTACGTACAACAAATACTATATGTTATTGTATATAATATATTATAATGCAGGTACAGTCGTCATACAATAATACGTCGATTATATACGCGCGCATATATTAAATATAAATACATATATCTATACAGGTACGGGTTCAAGTATATGATTACACCGACACGGACATGCCTTTGAACTGAGGTACCAATACACTCAAACTAAAATCCACCAATAACTCTATATTTCCACGGACAAAGTCAAGTTTAGTAGTTTCCCATAAATTGTATAGGAAATATCAAGCATGTTCAATCCCATTTTTTACTTTTTAATAATGCATTTATTCAAATTCTGACTTTTGCAATCATTAAGTACCGGTATACTTAAAGGTACATATTTTCAAAAATTATGAAGATGATGATTTTTTGGAAAATGTTGATGTCCCTAATTCGAAATTCGAACAAGTAGTTTCTGAGTTATTAAAATGTATTATAACATGTTAAGAATAGTAGTCATTAAAAATGGTTTTACAATACTACAAAATAGATATAATATTTAGTTTAGGACTTAAGCTCAGATAATTTTTAGAAAATATAAAATGTTGACCGATTAATGTTAATTATTATAATTTTCAAAACATCTTTCAACCTCGTTCGAATTTTGATTTGAATACGCGGACATTTTCAAGAAAATCGTCTCCTTCGTATTTAACTGTATGTAAAGTTGCTTCTCATTTGAAAAAATTATTTTTATCACCATAGGTCAAAGTTTTTTTTGGTGTAAAATTCTAAGTATTTGAAAATATGGTCCTTAAAAATAATTACTTACAAATGCCAAAAATCAGAATTTAAATAAATTCATTATAAAATGAAAGAAATGAGGTGTGCATGCTCGGTAAATCACTTTATATAAATACCAACATGACAATAAAAAATATATTTTATATTCGAACGTAACATAGCAACATCTTGTAGATAGATAGACTTAATGTCGGTATAAAAATCGATCATCTGAAACCTCAATGTATGAATAAAAGTTAAAGCTAACGCGTGGGTCGTGGATGTAGGAACATATATATATATATATTTATTATACAATATACATAATAACAACATAATACATTACAATTTTTAATAAACATAGGTGATGATTGGGGGGAGGGGGGAGGTTTACGGGGGCTCAGGCCCTCCAATAATTTATTCAAGCCAAAGATATTTTTTCTTTTGCATTTTATTGAATTTTAGACGAATGGCTAAAACTTTAAATTTTGAACTGGACTGGACTTTGGATGTTAAAAAAATGATGGGAAAAATTCTTACTTAAGTGTTGAGATTTTAGTTCACTTATACTGTTCAAAATTTTAATTTGTAATTAATTTTGATATGAACTACGAACTACTAAACTACGTCGTGATTTAGCGTAGACGGTAGTTTGAAAAATGTAATGTAAAATATTCTATTTATTCTGTTCAGTCCGGTCGGTTTTATTATCATAGAAAAAAAGTTCTATAAAAAGTAAAATATTGTAACGGTCAGACAGATGGGAAATTTGTTTCCAAATACTTGAGATCCCTCCCCCAAATATCTTACAGAACCATCGTCTATAATAATATACTATAATATAGTTCCAAAACTACTACTAGTTGTTACATTATATTTTATAGTCTTATTGCGTATGCAGACTACTGCAGATAAAAGCTTACTTTGCGTAAATCGTTTAAATTACAATAATTTCACTGTAGTTCACGAATTATTTCTCATAATCGCAATGGAAGACAATATTCGCCGGTCGCCCAGAACTAGTGAACGCAATAAGCGTACCTATACACGATTAATGTTTATATATTGTATATTAGATATAATTTACGTCGTATGATGACATACATATTTAATTTCAATGGTAAAATAATTAAATCAACTTCGCCTCTTGTATACATTTTAAATTGTAATTTATATTATTATTTACTATATGTAAAAATAAATTACTACAATGAAATGGTATTTGGTAGAACGCACTTCATTACAGGGCGTGTACGGCTTTTTGGAATATATTAATTTGAGGGGCCCTCAAAAACATAGTTTAGTATACACAACACACATGCATTCTATATGAATATAATGTGTTACGTGGGCGATGGAGATCACATAGAAGTGGCTATAGGTACATTTATTGACCGTTGTGATTTAAAAATTCTTAACAATGTCATATTGTACATATTAGCTAATTTAAAAATATAAATGTTTGAAATAATTTGTAAAGTATAATCAAACACTTATGGCGTACTTATACTTAGGGCCATAGAGGTACCTGAAAAGTGGGCTTGGCCGCATGGGGGTGGAAAACTTGAGACCCTACAAAATAATGTTCGGTACCTATTGCAAAACCAATATGTTTTGAAAAATATATTCTAGAACTCTGGAATAAAACAGAAACCTATATAGGCTATAGTCCTTCATAACTCATAAGAACGCATAGAATAATATTATAATAAATAATGATGGTGGAGAAAAATCAACTTTTAAGTGTAACGAAGATCAAATAAAAAATAATAGCCACCAGAAATAAAATATGTTAGGCAAAAGCGGGAAGTGAGCTATTTCAATCACCAGCCACGTGTACCACACAATGTTGCATTTTTTCAAAGACTGAAATTGTCTTCTCACGTGAGCCACATATACTATCTATTCTTTGTCACACCTTTGCCACTTCTAAAACTAACTATCTATATTATACTATTACGGTAGTCTACACTGCTCTACAGTGGCGGTCAAACGATTTTGTTACGGGGGGAGGAGTATATGGTTGATTTTTTTATTGTTAGAAATGTGATTGTCAGGTCTTAAACAATTAAACATTGAAAAAAAAGCCATGAGGGACCTACCCCACTCACCACCGTTTGACCACCACTGGTAGTCCACAATGAACTGTTCTTGGTATCTAGATTCACCAAACTAAAGAACGCATCAACCATTTGATAAATTAGACTAACCGTATCAATATGTTCATGTATATTAATCTGATTTGAACAGTAACTTTTAATGGTGTATATTAAAACGGTGTGAATAAGTTTATGGTATAAATATATTAAAATAGGACTAAATATGTCATATCAGTGCAAATTATTACAAATTTATTGATATTCTGTAATATATAGTATGATAAAATAATATAATATATAGTACCTATATAATTTTAATGCGTAATAATAAGTCCATCAGAAAAAAATGGACATATTTATAACAATACTATAATAATAATCTTATTTGTATATATTTTCAAAATATGTAGATTAAATAAAATGTTTTGTTTAAATTTATTATTCGCTCGTTATTTAACGTTATGTATTTAATAACAATAATTTATTATTAATAGATAAATTATAGGAAACCATTGAATGTTATTTATCTATTGCCTATTGATTATTATGTCCAATAATAACTTTGGGTATGGGTAAATATTTTGTTGAGAATGCAAGTGGAAATATGACATGGGCATAATTTAAAAGTGAAAAATATTACATGCTGTACAAAACTGTAACCAATATTATTACCTAACGTGGTTGTAACCAATGGTTGTTACCAAGTATAACACTACTGGTTATAACAAATCTTCTTGAACGACAGCAGCTATCGTTTGTTTTTGAGATGTCAATATTATTGTCAATAAAATCAATAAAATCAATAAAATATGACTTTTAACAGGACTTTTAGGACTCAATTACTCATTACTATAGTTTTGATATAGTAAATAAATATATATATATATGGCCATATATGGTGTACCTATATAGTTTTGTTAACCGTTTTCAGACCAAATATGGTGTACGTGCATGAGAGTGTGGTGTAGAGAGGGGGTGCCTTTCACTAATCTTTGGCCGGAAAATGTACTCACAGTGGAATAGGTGAGGGGGAATATCCTCCCCTAACTTTAAAATACAAAATTGAATGGTTCTCATGTTTGCCATTGTTTTACAATTTGTAAAAATTGAAATATAGGTAGATACTTGGATGTGAAACTGTGAAGTATAAAATAATGAATTAAATTTCCCATAAAAACTTAATTTTTAGAATATTTGAGCCAAATATTGTAAGTTCGCTTGAATGAGCTGTATAATATTTATATCATCATTTATCAATATTCTTAAGACGCAATCGGTATATTTATGTAGTTATAATAACCATTGAAAACAGTATTTACCACCTACTTTCTATGGCCCACAATCGTAATTTGGAAAAAGAAAAAGGTTACTTTGGATTAAATGGGGTGACACCTGCAGCCTCTGCATCTAATATAGAAAGATGGTAAACTGAAAATTATCCTTTTTCTAAAAGTGGATATGTAAACTGTGGCAATTTATTTAAGTAAGTATAAGTAGATCTCTTTGCACTAAGACATTATTATCACAAGTAAAGGAACCAATAGTATTTACAATGTTAGGTCAAAACTTAAAAATACATTTGAATTTACCTTACCAATTTGTACGAAATATATAACATAATTGATTGAACAATATTAGGTGCCTACTACCTATGTCCTATATAGTACCTACATGACACATATGCTAGGTTATGTAGGTTGTATAATGTATTAATGTCTCTTATCAGTTTTGTTGCAGATTCTATAAGTTAATTTTTTTTTGCACTGCTAACATATCGACTTTTAGAAAAAGGGTAATTTTGCTGTAGTTCCCTAATATATAATGAATCATGGTTTTTTTTAGGAACACTGCGCCAGTAATTACGTACCTAGTTATATAGTTTGTTATTTGGTTTATTATTATTTATTGGGTTATAGCATGCGTACCAAAAATATTTTGGTAATTTTAAACATAATATTAAATTATATATAATTAATACATACACACATTAGGTATATATGCAATATTATACATTGATTATTGGTGTTTGGAGATATTCAAATTATATATTAATCTGTATGTAAGTAATATTTTAATAAACAATGATCATAACTATTAGAAACACTTGAATTGCATTCAATATTAATTATGTTCCTGATTTTACAGTATATATTACATCAACATAAGTTATTTTGCTGTGCAGGTATATAATTAAAACGTTAAAACGAGAAAAACAACAGTCAACAAGTTCACTCACGTCACACTGACTCAAAAAACTAAAGCAGTAAAGCCAAGGATTTTTTCAATTAATAACAAGGTGATGTGTTTGTATATTATGCTTTTTTATTACTTGCAGTCAAAACAAACAACAACCCAATTTAGATATGGTTTAATATTACAACATTTAGTTCATAATAATAATGAAATCTTATCGATTCCTTATTTCCTATAAAGTTAAACAATTCCGTGATATTTTTCTAAATAACAACCAATCGTCATTAGAAACCACAGTAAATAAACAATTGAAGAATATTTCGTAATAATTTTAATCTGACAGAAAAATAAAACCAGCCTAATCATATTTTTTTAACCGAAATAAATATTACTACAAATAAGCAATTAATTCAGTTGAAATAATAATATAAAATATATATATATTGTTTAATAATATAATTTTGAACCTCCGACAGCCTATATTTATATGATTATATGTCATAATAATCGTAATGTATACCTCTACGCACAAATATTTAACTTAAAATAATCATTGAACAGATAATTCAACCACAATAAATCACGCATCTTTCAGAAATAACATATTTGTTTGATATGCTGCAGGACGACATGAAATTTTGGATACTCTTGAAATTAATTAAAAATATATAGTGCCAAAGGGTCTTGCCCACACTTGCACTTAATGTTTTGGGAATACTATCTTACAATTTAAATAATTTTCCTGCATAAAATTGAAAATGTATGCCAAAGTCAACCCCTCCAAAATGTCCCATTACATTTTGAGCATTGTAATAACATTGAATTTATATACAAAACTATTATAAAATCGATTGATTATATATAATATTTTATATGATATTATGATATTAAGATTGTATATTATATTTTATATAATATTATGTCATATGCTGATTACTTTATAAAGTCAATCGACCAATAGACTTAATTAAACGCTTAAGAGGATGTCAGCGCACTCTTTGTTTTCCTATATTGTTACCCGGGCCCACTCAACATAACAAATTTTCGTTCTAGATAAATTCCCTCTAATATTAAAGTTAACAACACAAAACTACGTCACGTGTTGGTCAGAGAGACTTAGCTGACATCCTCTTGAGTTAACAAAACTTAAAATTCGATAAAATTCATTGATATTAGAAAGGACATTTTTAAAATACGTTAATCGGATGGGCATTGATCTAATTACCAAAGTATCCCCAATTTAGTTTTAATGCGATTCATTTAATATAAATTAAATCGGTATCAACAGTTTTTTGTTAATGATATAAATTGTATGGAATAAAAAATAACACAATGACTCAAAACGTTGGGAGAGAAGTTTTTTCCTTCTTCCACATGAATACATGATCACACACATAATAGTATGCAGTATCTATAAGACTATAACATAACTCACGTTAGGTGAAGTAGCATACGTTGTACTTTAAAGTTCTAAATATCTACTTTTAATGGGCATAACAATGAATGAATAGGAATGATTGAATATTTCTCCAGAACATGTTTGGTTATGTTACGTTCGTTTTTATTGAACCAATTTATACCATCTATAATGACAAGTTTTTTTCCAACAAACTAATTGCTGTTGCATTTACGGGCTATGAACTGCGATGTTTACCGAACGTAATATATGTGTTTATGCCAAAAACCAACAAATAAAATGTAGTGAATAAACAAATGAATGTTTTTGAGTTTCTCCGTACGTATATTAAAGTTGTAGGTCAAACTCTATTTGATTCACGAAAATAAAATTATTTTGTTAGTATTCATATCTTATTTAAATGTGACTTTGAAAAAAAAACTTATGTATTCGTAAATATACCTAGATAGTTTTAACTATACACTTTTTATAAATATTTCCAAATTAATAAAAAAATATTAAAAATTTAAATACCATGAAAAATAAATGTTTTACTGTAAATTGAAATATTTAATGCGTTAATTAACGTTATTAATGATTGAAACTCGTAATAAAATGACTCGGTTAAGCACTTATAAACTTCTAATAAATATTATTTTCTTAGGTTCCAAAGAAATAAAACGATTCTTCTAAAAATCAGTTATTAGAAAACATTTTCTTGCTCTTATCGAACATACAAGGTTAATTTATCTAACCAAAGCTTTTAAAATTGATAAAAATTAAAAATAGATTTATACAGAATCAATTGTTTACAAATATATCTTAATGAGCTATGTATACACTATTTTTAAAATTTTCATTTCACTTGCTGAAAAATAAGATCGTCAGAATGATAATTAATTGCTACTTGTAAATTGTATTTTTAATAATAGTTATAGTATAAACATCTACTATTATGTTATTTATTGGTCAAAAAGTTTCATAGCACTAGTAAACGCTATAAATGTTGTAAATCAATTCAAATAAAGAGTTTTGTGTCTTTGAAAGGGCTTTTATAACTTTCTTAACAGTTTCTTAAATCTTAATGCGTGAGAAAAATAGAGCAGCAAACACAATGTTAAAATTTGGTACCTTTTCGCTTTTAAGTTTTTACTTTAAACTCCAATGAAAACTGTTTTTTGATACCATTCATCTATATTATTTATACTATTTTGTACGGCTTTTATTATCGTAAATAATATTTCATGTTCTGAAATGAGAATTTAACTGCGCAAATATAATCAATTTAATATATTTATAATAGTAGATGTAATCATCCTCGCATTTATTATGTTATAAGTTAAACAATCTTGCACTTGGACATTTAATTTAAAAAAATGTTATGTTATAATAATATAATGTATGTCGTAATAGTAAAATTTGAGTATAAATTAATAATAATTCATAAAAATGAAACGCACGCAAAAAATTAGGCACATTATGAGTCCTAATATTTGCTCGATACTAATTGGAAAACAAAAATAATACAATCGTCGAATTTCCCATCCAAAAAAACTATTTATGATGAAGCGTGTTTATTTTAAGCAAACAACATTTTCTTAAAATATTTTTTCCAAAAATACCCGTACGTTTTATTGGTTTTCATTTTTATTACACGTGTAGTAAGGCAAGCAATGTACTGAGAAACTAAAAAAATTAACTTATAAAACTTCAAAGTAACAACTTACTAGACTCGATGTAGGCATCTTAGATTATTTTGAACTTTAAAAGCACAGTTTTTTTACACAAAAAGATGTTCAGAGAAATAGATATAAAAAAAAATATAAAATTGTATAATATATTCCTTGATTTACTCAGAATCTAAAATAGTCATCTTAACACTTCCACAAAATCTATCTCCCACTCGGTAATAAATTCAAATATGATTTTGCAACAGTGAATTTTGTGTAATTCTGATTTTATCGTTGAGCTATTACAATTTACAACAACTCTTTAGAATTCACTAAGTTAAACTTTTTGATAACATTAAGAACATCACTCCAAATGTCCAAACACAAACATAAATGTATTATTTATTATTGGGAGAAATGCAACTTTAATAATCCAACGTTTTAATACTCTAGAAGGCTTCAGACTGCAGCAGTTCACTATTGCATACATTTATATTTTAGATACTAATAGGTACTTTATAGTACCCACTATTATATACTATTATAATTTATATGTCATGTAAATTCTATACTTACGACTTACCTGAATAATATTTAATTCATATTGATTTATTTACAAATTACAATGATTATTTTAGACAATATTAACTTAAAATTGATATAAATTTAAAAATATTGTGGTCGTTTTAACTAAAATTTTGGTTTGTGAAGAATAAGATTTTAAAATGTATATATTTTCATTCTGTGGTGCGTCTGTATTGAATTAGCTACATATTTATTATTGTTAATCACAGCTAACAGTTGTAGTAATATTAAGTTTAAAAAAAAATAATGTACCTATCTATACGATGTGTTGTTAAAAAATGAGTTCAATGTAAAATGTAAATATGTATTAATCTGTTTTTTAATCTATATATTATGTGTTTGTGTATAAAATAATTTGGACAGACTGACCATATAGGCACAATTAAGGCCCTCAGTTTTTAACTATTGTCAGTGTCTGTGTTGTTGATACAGTTCTAGCCTACCCAGAAAAATTTTCCTAGTTCAGCTTAAGTGACTGACTGATTTATCATCGCTTAGCCAGAAGCTTTGAGTATAAATGTTTAAGTATGAATATTTGGTCAGTATAGTTTCGTTTTACAATATAGATACCCATCAAGAACGAATTATTCAAAATCCGCATTTTAAAGAAGTCTTCCAATAACAAGGATTTTCAATATTTTGAGATTCACGATGCAAATTTTAACCTTTTGTCTGTTTAAAATAGTTGCCATTTGGTATAAGCATTAAGTATGCAACAAATAATCACGTTTACATGGTCTCGATTAAATAAACTTATCTTAAAACCAAACTTATATTTATAGCTTATATACTCAAAAACTTTTGATTTTAAGTGAAACCTCAGAGATTGTTTTTAGAAATATCAAAAAAGTTTAGAGAGTAGTTTAAAAAATATAATATATGTACCAAGTGCTAAATCTAATATGCGACTTGCGGTTGCCCGCCTAGGTCGAATAATTTACAAATCTAGGTACACTGACACCGATTTGCTCGTGAACTGAGGTAGATAAAACTGAGATACATTCAAACCGAGATACACCAATATGGCTATATTTACACACAGGCGAAGCCGCGTTATTCTATGTACTATTAATAAAAAATAGTAATTGATTCCATTACACAATATTTATTTGTGAAAATGTGGAATCGGGTAACAAAAAATCGTATAATTTAAAAATATGCACACAGGCACACATAATAATGTATGCCTACGGCATACGCCATCATCACGTATGTAACATACATATATTATATTTATATTAAAACGTTAATAATAAATTATAATACATTTTTAGGCGGGTCGAAATTATTTTCACAACATCCTGCAGTGAAAATCATGCGGCTATTCTAACGTCTTGTATTAACACATTTCCGTCCACTATTGTGTTGAATTCGACTAACTTACATAATATAAGCGCATTATTTTGAGGCGTATTTTTAAAGAAGGGGTTATGGAACTTATCCCCACTCACTCCCGCCGTTTTAATACAGAATGTATATAATATATTATGTAACTTTGTAACTTTATAATATTATAATTTATAAGCATTATAATACAAATTACAAATCATAGTTGTGTCTGACCAATATTATTTGAGTTATGAGTTTAATAGATTGCATATCCCTTGAAATTTCCTAGATATGATGACCCTGATGATAATGAAAATTAAAAGGCAAAAAAAGTATAAAACTTATATCACGGTAAAATTCATAGAAATTACTTGTACTAACTTGCGGAAATGTTATTTGTTCAATATGGGTGGATGTGCTGGGGCAGGAAATCACATTTTCTTTTGAAAATAGTGACAGGTATTAACTTCATCAAAAGTAGTGCAAAACTGAAAATCCATGCGCACTGTGTGTTAATTTCAGTTAAACATTTTTTTTTAGAAATATAAATATTTAACATTAACATGACCCTTATATTTATGGATTAACGTTTGGTACTCTCTCGTTAAATATCCCGTGATAAAAGTGATACATTTTTCAAATACTAAAAGCGTAATAACTGCATGCTAATTATTTGCATATTCTTCTTAAAAGTTAAATGTAGCAGGAGTATACCATACGTCTTAATCTGTGAGTACAATAAGGTAATTGATAACGTAAGTTGTATTCTTTATAATGTATACAGGGTGATTCACCAATCATGATTACTCCTGTTTTTTCTTAAATAATGAATTTATTCATATTATTCTGATTTTTGGAATTTTTAAATGTACTCAGACAATATTTTTGAAATCATGAATTTTTTGTACTACTTAAGGGGTGTTCTATGGCAATACAAACTCTGTTTTTTTTTCAAATGAGGACCTCCTTTTTACCGTAAATCATATGGTGGATATTTTTTTTAAAAAGATTATTGTGGATTTATTCAAAATTTGAACGGGTAGTTACTCAGTTATTGAAATGCGTAGTATTACTGTATTAGTTCTTAACAATCGTTTCACAAAAATATGAAAATATAGTATAAATACTGTATATATATTTTAATATTTATTATACTCGAATGCATTTTTACGGTATATTCATTCCCTCCCCCCCCCCATATCGTCTAAACAAATTATCATAGGACTAATATTATTTGTACACAAAGTAAAGTATCTCAAAAACTGCTCGTTTGAATTTTGATTATGATAAGTCAACATTTTCAGAAACAATTATCCACTTAACAGTTTACAGTAGAAAAGGTGTTCTCACTTGAAAAACAAAAGAATCTATTTCCATGGGACACTCCATAAGTTATACAAAAAAACAACAATTTGATAATATGGTCCTCGAGTATATTTAAGAATTACAAAAACTATATTTTAAATAAGTGCGTTATGGAAGAAAAAAGGGGGTGGGCATTTTTGACAAATAACCCTGAATGAATATATTTCAGTTATAGCTAACACATATTTGGTATACCGGTTAATACATTACCGGTGTTCGATGATAATATAAGTCTTGACTCTTGAGTGCTTTTCGCCCTTCCCGCTTTCTGTTATCTACTTGAAGTGGTGTTTATGTTTACACACTCAAGGTTTATTTTTTTTTTATCATTATTACGCTTCGAGGTTATGTGTATTTTTGCATCAATAATCAATTATTGCTACAGTTATACTCGCATACATGTTATATTAGTTTATTTTTTTTAGAATTTTTTATGAATTTTATGAGAATATAATTGTTGTATACCAGTTTACCTTCGAAAATAATTATATTATTATGGAGTACATTTCATAAAGTCGCTAACACTGGCACCGTTTTCAAAAAAAATATATGAACAGTTATCCTATAATATTATGATAAGTCTCAAAATGTTGATTTTAGTTATTTTTTAATAAGAAGTCTATATACAAATGGTTGGATAAAAATATAAAATACATGCATTATTGGATCTAGTATTAATTACTAGGGGATTTTTTAGAAATTATTAATGTTGATACGTAGATCAATATTAATTACTAATATTTTAAAATCTTTTTAGGCCCCATATTTTTTAAATGTATTATCAAAACCTAACCTATTATCATCAGAACATAAAGTTGAATGTTAGTTTGAATTCTGATTTTGATACATCAACATTTTCAGAAAATGTATCCGCTAAATAATTTACAGTTGTAAGAGGGAGTTCTCATTTGAAAAACAGAAGCGTCTATCTCCACAGGACACTCCTTAAGTAGTACAACAAATCTCAAGTATTTGAAAATATACTCTTAAAGTATTTTGAAAAATTCCAAAAATCAGATTTTGAATAACTGCATTATTAAAGAAAAAGGGGGATGATTATGCTTGATGAATTGTCTGTAAATTGTACATATTATATTACATTAGGCCTGCATTAGGTATTTCAATGGATATTCTTAAGGGGGACGGTCTGAGTTGCTTTTGAACGGTTTAGACATAATAGAATGTTCAAGTGGAGTGACCACGAAAATAATTTTAAAATATAAGAAATAATCATGAGTAAACTTGTGATCTGTGACTTATAATTATAAAATATATCAAATAGTTAAATGCACATTGATATTTACATACGTATATTAAATTTCGCGAGTAAATAACTTTAATTTAGTCATAAGTTATTTTATTATTATTGTATATTTAAATTAGCACATTTCAATAAACATATTAAATAAGACGATAAATATGGTTATAGGTATGGTTTGGTTGTACAAATACAAAAAAAAATGACTGTGAGAGTTAGCTACAGGAAATATTTTTTTAAATATTATGTGTTTATAGTTTTAATATGATAATATATACAATGGTTTAGAAAAATTGAAAAATTTAAAAACAGATTTTGGACAAATTACAATGATGTACAATATGACTATTACTACTACATATGTCATATAAATACATAAATATTTTAGTGTAGAGTACTTTTCTATTTTTATAATAGCCATTTTTTTTTAAACTGGGAATTCTCCTATGATTTATGTTGTCTTTTAATATTACGATACAGGTAATAATACAATTTTAATAGTCTACCTACCTATTGTTTTTCTTTAAATTTGTTTTAGATACAGTATTTTTAATAAAATATTAAAATGATTGTAAATAAACACAAAGAAAATGTATGAGGAATGTAAGTCCTATTTTAGGTTATCCTATATTTTGTTGAAATACCTTGAGTATTTCGTTTCAACAACGTTAAAAACAATAAACTTATCCAGAGTATATTAAATCGGCAATAACACCTAGTTTGACATTATAATAATTGATGATAGCAATGTATAATCATTAATAATCGAAGTGTCTAAAATAAAAACACTGCATTTATACTGAAGTAACAATTTAATAGTACTTATTACCTAACAATAATGTATAATATGTTCAGTCTTTTAAAAACTATATAATAACAACATTAACAATAATACGATATCAAATCACGCGTGATAGATCTTCTTAAAACGATAAAAGCTAGACCCTGGATAGTCCACTATACTCTATAACTATACCTAATAACTTTATATATTCAGCAAAAACAATATTATATTGATTAATGATTTAGTCTTAAATCCTGAGCTGCAGTTGCGAGGGAACTTTTTTTACATGCAAATAAACCACTCTCTTTTACTTATATAATATATATTATGATGAAAATATAAAACACTTGTATTTGTTATTATTTTCAACCACGTGATTTAGTGTAACACTGAAAATATAATTTCTAATCTTAATTTTGTAAATGGTAAGTGAGTGTTTTGAAATTTAGAATATACGTTTGAGGTTATTTAATTATTATTAATAAAATGAATAAATTGCATTAATGCATATGGGTACAGTATACAAATTCCTCGAACAAACAAATTGATCTGTACATACTCGACTAGTTAATGTTTTCATCGATTTACAACTTCCAAACGTTTCGATAATGTAAACTTCCGTCTAATTTAAATTATTCAGCAAGGCATTACATTGTCTTACTCAAAGTTTAAATATGTTTTGAATCAAAAAGTTTTCTACAATGTGATACGAATGTTTCGGATGCTTTTGGGTTTGAAAATCATAAATTTATTTGAGTATTATATCATAAGTATTATTGTTAGTACAGTATCAAATTGTACTAACCAACGCATTAGGAAATGTCCGTGATAATGGGTATTACGAATACTTTTATCGTATTAACAAAATGATTTTATTATATTCTTAACATATAGTGCAAAGTTTAGTCTTATAAATGTGAATAAATGATATAATTATATGTAATACGTTTGAACGAAACAAGATTCTTTTTTAACAGTGTGTCATTTCGCTAACATTAGTTTGATCCGACTATCCGATACACGATAACGGTGAAGGAAGGACGCACGCACCACAACTTTCACTCGCATCTGCAAGGCCGGCGACAGCGCGAACAAACCGTTGTCGTGAATTCGCTCCGCAAAACATTAAAATATGTCTATATACCCCCTCACCTACCTCCTATATAAGGTCGTTCACCTGTTAAATCAAATATGATTGCACCGTATACGTTAGTGCAAGTAATTATTAATCGCATCGATTCACGAGAGAAAATCGGTCAGTATAATATACCCGAGTACCTATAATAATATATACATGTCACAATATGATAAATAATAAAAGAACAACAAGAAATAATATTGTTTTGTTAAAAACCAATAAATCAGGCATCAGCTGACGCCTGACAGTAAGATATTACTACTACAATAGTGTTCACAAAATGCCATGATAAATATAAAGATGTGTCTCGTAATCTCTTAGATGTAGTTTCAGTGTAATAGTGTATATCATGTTTATTAATATTCGAGATCTTATACTTTCTATTAGTAATGAAACAAAGAGTATAACGAAGACAAATAGCCGCAATAAGTTATGTTATTTTAGCCGCTTTAGGTATTGGTATACTATTTACAAAATTAATGTTCTTGCATTTTATGGTTTTAGTATTGTCAAAATAAAATTGCGAAAGTTCACAAGAATATCAACAGACAACACATACAAGTTATAACAGAGAAAACTGTAAGCATTATGTATAAAAATGAATGTTTTTTTGTTTACTTGTGCTTTATAAATTCAAAAACTACTCCTCCATATTATCTTCTACATTCTATTACATTGATTATATATCATTTTTCGGATTTTAGTTTATTCTCACAATCTCAGTATATATCTCACCCACGAGTGTCGATGAACTCTAAAATACTGGTTAATTATTTCTTATTAATAACTGAGAAATCTAGATATTATCTAACATGTTTTTATGCGATTTATATAAATTATGCTACTTCAACAATTCATGATAATATACGATTAGATAGCGATATCGAAAGTAGAAGTAGTTTTATTTGAACTCGCAAATCTCACCATAAATCTTTGGTTAGGTATAATATTCTCTAAAAGTTTCTATTTTGTTTAGACTTAATAAATAAACATTAAAGACATTTAATTTCAAAAATAAAACGTTTACACTACCGCATGTCCGCGTGTCCAAAGTATAAAATAAAATAAAAAATGGGACATTTATAATTGTCTTGAATAGATCATTTTAAAATTAAAATAATAATATAATAATAATGCTTTATAGAAATACTAACAACCAACAAATTACTTAATTACAAGCATACCATAATAGTATAATACAGGGGTTCTCAAACTTTTTTTTCGCGTACCACTTAAGTATATTATCAATCAGTCGCGTACCACTGATGGTTAAAAATAGAAGGATACAAACTTTACATAGTTAAATACATTTATTTTAAATAAAAATGCAGTTATATACTACGATAAAGTTATTATTTATTTATTAATACAAATTTATTAGTGTTTAAAAATGAAGGTATGAATTAAATAACAATTTTTCAATGAGAACCATGGATTTGTAGATTTGATATTAGCGATGAAATATCTGGTTCAGTGTTACTTAAGACCTTCCGTGTACCAACATGGCAACATGTAGTCTTTAGCGTACCACAGTTTGAGAACCGCTAGTATAATATATTCATCGAATATCAGCTTAATTAAACTACTTGATTTAATCCCTAAACGAAAGTTTGAAGTTTAAATATATTACATCAAATTCAAAGTGTATTTGTTATTGTTTACAAAATATATGTTACTACGGTATGTCTCTAATCAGAACCACATAAAATATTTTATCATTGAATTCAAAATATGTTATACAATATCCATTGCAGTGAACTACATACTCAATGGCGACTCGCCATTGGCGAGGTAGGCTCGGCAACTAATTTTATAGAACAAGTTCCCCAATTTTTAAATTTAAGACCCCAATCCCCCCTCTTTTATAATTTTAAAAAAGAAAGAAGAATCAAGTTATAAAAAGAAATAATAATATTTCATACAAATACAATGAACACAATCTCAAAAAAAATATTGACTTATATGATAAAAATAATGGATTTATAGTACTTTTGTTGAACCTTAGATATTCTACTCCTTATTTTGTAATCATTACTGGCCACTAATCGACTAATGATTATCATTTATCATATATATTTATTAGGCTTTGCTTCAGTGATTAATTTTATCAATATAACCATAATAATTTTGTTTACAAATGTAGGACACAATTTTATAGTATTCCCTATCGATCTGTGGTCGTCGATGATAGTGACAAACTTACACGGTTAAAACGTTTATTTTTATGCATGAACAAATTGTAATACGTTATGAACTTCTGAATTTTGAAAGTTTATTATTTTTTACACATTATAGTACCTATAATATGCATATGCATGTTTCAAATGGAATGGAATTTAACTCCACAGAACATGCGACGTTATTACCACTTGCGACTTTAGACGGATGCTTCTGCCGTTTGACTGAACTTTTAAATGCTATTTATAATTGTTGTATTGGTGTGAATGTGTGATAATAATGAAAACTATCGTGTATGATACAATATTATGTATATACTATACGCCGTGTCGGTGTCGGTGTGTATAATGTGTATTACTATGTGCACAGCCGGCGTAACCTTGGCGGAATAAAAATAAGAGTGCTCACTGCGTATATTTTATACAAATATTATTATCCTACACTCGGTCCTCCGTAAACCGGCGTCCACAGCGTGGTTTCTCAAATAAACGCAATACGCACCTAACCTAGCTTTAATACGTACCTGCGCCCGCAGACTGCGCTCAGCGAATATCATTTCCTAGTAGTCTATAGAACATATTTTATACTCTTTTATTTTTTTTTCCTTGAATATACTGTATACCTATTTATTTCTACATTCGTAAAACCATGTAAAAATATTTTTTTTAAATGTGTACCCACATATAGTACATGATATTCGTCGACATCCCATACTCCAATAATTACAATTAGTATTCATGAAAAAGCAAAATAGTTATTAACATGTGTGTTGACGTGAAAAAAATAAAAAGTACTTATGAATTTTTTTATTTTTACAAAACATTACAGGCAGGTTTAGTGATGGGCTGCAAATACCTAATACAATTTTGATTAAATACTGCAGGGTATTTACTATTTAGTCTGTAAATTGAGCAAATTGGGGGGAGAGGAGCTTAAGCCTTTGACGTCCCCCCTAGCTACGGTACTGAAAATAGCTTATGCCTAGTGGCCAGATGACCAATAATTTTACATCAACGAGTGATGTTTAAAGTTTTAAACGACAAATAACTTCAATGATATTTTCTGATATATAAATTGACTGTCAGCTGTCAAGAATTACCTTTCATAACTGTTGACGTATTGTTATTATTGCTAAAAGTTAAAAACTATTAACTTATTTTAAAAAGACGTCATAGAATAATATTTTTTTTTACTTTATTTGTCGCTCACGCGCACTTAACGTAGCAAAAACAAGTTCACCGAGTTCATTTATAATAGTTATTAATTATAGAGATATGACTTTAGAACTAACGTTCTTATATTTGAATAAAAGAACAATATTTTTAAAAGCATCTTATGTAGTTTTTTATTATATTAAAATGTGAGAAGAATTTTTATTTTTATAAAATTAACTTTTTAATAAAGTTTACAAACGTTTAACAACCTTTTATATGGAATACTCTAAAAAAGCTTATTTTTATTAATTTTTATATAAATTGTTTAACTACAAACCCACTATCCTATAACTAAGGGATTATGACATGCCATTTCTCCGTGAACTTGTACTTGGTATGGTGACTACGCTACACGTTATGTAATAAGTACCACCTTATCCTACAAAAGATAATAAATAATTATTTATTAATTTTTTTATAATTAACAAATCTTGACAAGGTTAATTACACTTTTACACATACAGGGCATTGTAATTTCCATGCAGGCACTGCGACAATAATTGTAGTACAATAATGCATGTTATTTGCTGCAAACCTTTATTTTTCATTTAATCATTTTTAGATGGGTATCTACATTATATCTAATACCTATTACCTATATTGCATGGTGAACAACGAGACATCAGCTTCGTTTATGATTAATAACAGATTGCGACAAGTAATGGATGTGTTATCGTCAGTTCTTTTAAATCTGGCACTAGAGAATATAATAAGGGAGATACCACGAACTGAAACATTAAACTTAAACAATAAGGAAACATCCTGCTTGCATATGCAGACGACATAGTGATCATTGGAAAATTCAGAGGGCAGAGAGGAGGTTCAACGAAGTGTTACAGAACTATAGTTAATACAGAAAATATAACGGCTTACAATATTAATTATAATTATTAACAGCGAAAAGCGAAATTCATGATGGCGAACGATAAGGTCATAAATCATAATAATTAGAGCTCGGATTTTAAAGCATAATAAATAGCAAAAAAAGCTCAAAATCGTTTTAAAAAGCAAAAAAAAGTGTAGTTAAAAATTAACATGAATCAGTTATAATTTTATAAAACTGAATAAAAAAATCGAAAATTTTGAAAAAGAATTTACAACCATGTATTTGGCAAGATTTTCAGTAGTGAAACTGACTACGTATTGTCTGACAGGATGTTTTTATACATAGAGAACGAACGCTCTACATCTACTGAAGTAATCGGTGCATACTTCATGCATTTCGTTTAAATCAAACCCATGATAATTAATTTTGTTTAATGAAACGCCACACAGCATAGTATTAATGTCCAGTAATTGTTTCCAGCCTTTGTTTTTCAAAAGAGTACGATTTAGTTTACCCGAAATTGAAGTTGCAATATCTATATTTATAGTATACATTATTATTGAGGGTTTTCACAGTTCTTATAAATTAAATACACATTTGTTTATTACTATGGCATAACAAACATACTAAAATTCCACAGCTAGAATAGAATAACTGAAAAAAAGCAATAAAAAAGAAAGAAAACATTTACAAAAATAAAAAAACAAAAATAAATTCATTTATTTGGAATCAGAATGACGTGAAACGAATTTATGCATAAAAATTAGATTTCTATTTTAAATATATAAAAAGAAGCAATTGCTTTAAAATCCGAGCCCTCGTCATAAGCAATAACCTACGTAAGAGATACAACGTCTTTGAGCAAGTACAAGAATTTAAATACTTCGGCACTATTCTAAATAGTCAAAACATCATGCAGATTAATTAAGCTAGATTCAAGTAGATAATAGCCTATAGGACATAATATTATTGTGTAATCTGCACTACCTTGTACCTTCAAAAACTGTAATTTACGATTTAAACAATCGTTAAACTTATAATGATATTTTATTTTTTGCAAAGTTGTAACTACTGATATTTTAAAATAATGAATAATAAATATGTATACATATATATATATTAAATATATTAATAATATGTAGGTATTTAACCACTGCAATATTCGAAAAACAAATTCTAAAAATGCATATAAAATGATTGTATAAAAAAAAAACGAAAAGTCGCTCTGCTGTATATTAGGTAATAGTGTACTTGTACCTCGTAAGTCGTTATTGAGTAGGATCACTGTAATAGATGTGTTCAATTTGTATTCAATAATAAAACGAATTTGAGAGGAGATGGTAATGTTGTAAGCCGTATTTCTTATAATATATTCATATTGCTATAAGTAATTTATTTTTCTATTGCCTTTTTGTTATACGGTAGGTTAAACTAAATTCTGCCAAAAGCAAATCGCATAATATGCTATAATATTAGGTGCAGCCTGTAGACCAGCTGTATTAACATATAAGTCAATCCTAATGTACAGTAGAATGATGTGAACAGTGTGTTATAAACTTAAAAATAGCTGAAAATGAATGCAAATATTTTGAAAAAAGCATTGTGGTTAAATAATTAAAATATTAAACAACTATGTAAACAATAATATACGTGATAAAGAATTAATTCGACTCACTACAAATAATAGGTACTATTTTAATTACAACAAAATAACTAAAATTGTTATTTTTCATTGAACTATTTAAGTATCAAATTTTGTCAAGATTAGAATGTATTTTTGGGAGTTTTAGGTATCTTTGAGAACAAATAATTATACGGAATTGTATTTGTATTAAATTCTCAAGCTTTTTGAAACTGAGCTACAACTCTTCAAACGTCTATGAATAAAACAAAATAACACAAAATTACAATACTTAATTTGCTTAAAAAATCCCTTTTTCCTTAATATTTTTGCTGCCTGAAACCACCCTCATAGTGTAAAATCGAAGTACTATTATGCCCTAAAATACGATGACAAAGAAAAATAATTCTTATCATTCTAAAAATACATCAGCTCCAAAGTAAAGAGTTTAAAATAATTATAGAAGTTATTGACATACAATTCATATTAACCGATGCAATTTAATATATATTTTAAATAACTTTTAGGCTGATATACTGTCAACAAATTCGTACTCATTTTCAGCATAATACAGTTGTATAAAACCGTAATCTGTTGTAGCTACTTGTAGTGTACTATAATCATGATACTATGGTAATGTTGTAATGGCAGGTCATCTGAGTAAACATGTGATTTATAACATTATTATTGCACCAGCTAGTATTCATATATTATCTCAAGGATAAAAGTATACCTACGTGGCTACGTGTCATTAATTTCGTCGCTAAATTATATAATCAACAAAAATATTAATTTTTAAAAGGTTCCATATTATATATTAATTTAGTATCACCTATTTCATATTTGACATTAGGTTTAATATTATAATAATTTCATTCGCCTTACAAACTAATTATTCAAACATATCTTAAGCTCACTGTGGTACTACTACCTATAACACCAGCCTAATACAGTAACATCTATACTCTATAATATATTTAAATTAGACATATTTATAATCAAAAATATATTTTGCATATCACAATTTTGTTCAAAATATTATTTTGCTCACATTATAAAGAAAAATGGCCAATGCAACTTGAATGTCAATAGTAATTTTCGATTATGGTTCATTGATCTCTTCGAAAATTATTATTGAAATCTGAAAGCCCAAGTGACCATTCATAGACGTATTTTAAAGAAATTTGCATCGTATGCAATATTTTTATATTAGGTGTACTATAGTGCATTAGAATCAATAAAAACTAAAAACCATGTTGATAGAAGAACACAGTATGTAAATAATTTATTGATAATACCTGCAATTTAGAACATCAACACTTAAATAATAGTAATTTTTTACATAAATAATAATAATAATATTATTCAATAAAATATTATCATTTTATTATAGTTTCTAATTATTATATTTATTATTTACACAACACTTGATAAAAAAGTTGGTAGAAGTTGATAGCCACGTAGACGAACATTAAGTGAACGTGAACCAATATATTATTTATTAGGAGTAAGATCGTCGTTTAACAAACATATTATTATTATCTTTGATTTTATTTAAATAAAACATAAATAGATTTTATGTTGGCATTAATTATTAATTAAAAATTAAGATAGGTACTTTCTTAAATTTTAAATTTTTATATTTTACAAATTTTGTAATGTTTTCACATGCAAATAATAAATGTAATATCCATTTCACGTGATTTATTGGCATGTTATTCAATTGGTTATTCAATCTACTAAATTTTAAAATTTTTCCAAATGACAAAACTACGTGACTTCAATTAATAATTGAAAATAATTGTACGTGCTATATTAGTTAATTTACTTCAGTCTTCAATTAGATTTAAATTTTAAAGTATTACTGTACTATTGACGTCATTAAGTAATTTTAATCATAATGTTACTTTATCAATGTTTAATATAAATTAATAAGCAACAAAGGTTACAATTTGATTTGAATACGTTTTATATTAAATTAATATTTATTTTTATTAATCTTGAAGTATGTTGTCTCAAAGCCTGAACTTTTGAAAAAGGTCATTACAAACAATTATACAAGTATATGAGGCTCCATTATAGGGTTTATATATCAATCTGTATGATATATGTATATTTTATTTATAATATATTTTATTATAGACATTTAAAAATATTAAAGATACATAAGCATGATTTTTTTACAAACATTTTAATTTGAAATGTTGACAAAATAAGTGAAAATCACGAAAATGTGCAAATTATTTTGTAATTAAAAATGTATAGTATTCAATTTGTATAGCTTGAAAATTAATTCAAGGTTATTCATAAGTAGTTCACACTGGAACCAAAAAATATATAAACTTGATTTGTTTTCTATAGACATTTGAAGTTCAAATTTGGACGAAATTCGATATTTAAACAAAAAATAACGAATTTTGTTATTTTGTTGTCATTCAAAATTATTTTTTGTGGGGATTTGAAACTTTTACGTATATTATGATTCTTTATGTACACTGCAATGGTCAATGACGTTTTCAGAACATTAAGATTAATTGCCTATTTATAGTTAATACTGTAAAAGTAGTAAAATAAATAGTAGAATAAATAACTAAAACAATGTAATAGCAATATATTTATTTGATAATTGGCTGACAGACAAACCCCCCCCCCCAGCCATCAGAATGGTTTTTCGTATGCAATGATTTATCATTGACTCAAATTTAACACATCCATTATAGTGACCTAGTCAATGATCAAGTACACTCGACTTCTACTGTACAGCAGAGCGGTTACCCACCTACTTTCCCGCTTTTTAATGTTTATGATATAGGTGGTAGGTATAGAAATGAATAATGAATTAACTTTGAGAAATTGTATTAATTTCATATTAAACGGAATATGGACATTACGACAAGTTATATGAGTAATTTTCTTAGCAACTTACCAAAACGTATCATAACAATCAGAATTGTTTATAATTACTAATTAGACAAGTTATAATCTTGGATTCTTAGGAGACATTACCATTAACGTCATCACTCAACTATCAACAATGGTCAATGATAATAAACTGCAGTACCTATACATTATTGTATATGATAAAATATGTTGGCAATAGAGATGCGTGGCTGTGTCTCTAATCTCTGGGAATAGGTGTAATGTAACTATTATAATTACCAAAGTAAAAATAATAATAAGGTCAATTATTTAATACTTAAATACCTATTTGAATGTCAAATTTTGATATTTTGGGTATAATTATACATTTTCTGTACTATTATAAATATATATTTTTTTATTTAGAAAATATTAAAGGTTTTGTTTGACTGTTACAAATAATACTGGTGTAATTTAGACCTTCGTGTATGGTAATCTTAGGAGGCCAATACATATACATTATATAAATATTTACAAATTATAATATTTTCTATATCCATACCTATTTAAACACAAGTCACAACTCAAGATCATTAAGGAGAACATTATTTATTCGTTAGTTTAAACATGTTTACCAATACATACTTTTTAGCATTTTTTTTAAATGAGCGAAAAATAATACAATTTTATGTTATTAGTATAAAATATTAGGTTGAAAAGTTAATAAATACAAGAAATCAATTTAAAAATATTAATTTAATAACAAAACAATTTTTAAATAATATATTACAATTACTTTTTGATACAAATTTTTTCGGGATTCCGAAAGTTTAAAAAGATTTTAAACGCGTGAATACTTGAACAAACTATTTCAGATGTTCTAAAATGTATTTATTTACTCATCTAGTCATCTATTTAGAGAAATGATATCTTTATTGTATAAACTACCTACATTACTATTTATTAGGTACCTATGTATAATATATGTGTATGTTAATGCATTAATGCCAAACTGAACAATGATGTGTATTTTATTATCAAATATAAAAATGTTTTTAATTATTTTGTCCGTAAAAAGTTTTAATTGTATTTTTTAAAGTATATATAAGTACGTCATTTATCGTACACCTCCAAGTGTATAATGAACTAAATCAAATTTTGAAGTAAATAAGCTAAGGATAATTATAATAATTAGATTGACTCCCTTAGGGCCATTAATAATGTTAAAAATACATAATATAACCCATAAGACATTTCCATATACATATTCAAAAAGACATCTACAAGCTATAAAACAACAATAACTACAAAATCAAACTCTTCTGAATGAAAACCTAACCCGATCTCGCCTTTCCGTTATCATCACTCACACAAAATCACTTCTTTAAAGGACATAACAATGCTAATAATAAAGAAATACCAGCTAGAATGGCAACAGAAATAAACATCCTACTCCACTAAACTAAATCCAGCCATATCTCCCCAAATATCTTAAAGGCCAAAAAAGAACCCCAAATATGCATAGCCTGTGGTGTCCAAGTCGCCATCAATCGCATTCTCCCTAAATGCAGAACATATCACAACATCAGAAGGTGTTACAGCCTACCTGAATCATTAGCAGAAATATTTCACAATCATCCTCAGTCCATAGCCAACATCATCCAATTCATCACAGCCGGCAAACTTCAAACCAAAATTTAAAATCTAATGTTTAGAATAAGTAGACAATAAGTGTAGGTAATCGAATAAATTATTTGTAAACCCTGCAATGGCCCATGTTTTCAGAGGTCTTTTATCATTAAATAAAAAATCATTACACTTCAGTTTATTAAAATATAAAATAAAATTTTTTTTTATTATATAATTTGTCTTTTTTCCTATACTAGAAAAATCAACTGGTAGACGTACTCTTATTTTAAGTTACCTAAATTTACTATGTAGTAAAATACAAGTTTACCTTATACAAGATAGCTGTAGAGACTATATATCTATATTAAATTGTTCGACTATCTACTCAATTGTTTATCAGTATATGTTGATATGAAAAAAGTAAGTAGAATTTTATTTGTACCTAATAAAAAAACAATCATCCTGTGTGATTTTCAAAGCTTAAAAGAAAAAAGAAAGATTTTAGTATGACACTGATTTTTATTTAATATTTAACACATTATATCTATATAATTACACATTTCATCATAGATAATATTGAGTTTAACATAGGTACCTGCATTAAGAGGACTTCGAGCCCGCTGTCTCCGTCTTACACATGTACGACATTGCAAAATGTTCGTTCACTAGATTCAATAGTGTGCTGTTAGTTTTGATATTGGAGCGAATTGACCTACTATCAAACTTATAGGTAAGAACATAATCGTGTTCTCTCGTCGGTTTTTTATGATGTTTAATTTTTTTTAGTGAGTTATGAATATGTAAAGTATTAATATTTAGAAATGCTCATAATTCACTTTAAAATTAAAATAGTATTTTAGTATTTACTCTAATATCGAACTAACAGCACACTTGAAACTAGAGAACTAAAATTTACTATGTCGTATGTGTGTGAGACGGAGACAATAATACATGGGGGTGCGACGTCTTCTTAACCTTTTATTAATTTATCTTACCATATGCATGCTCATAAAATGACAATAGCACTTATAAGTTACAAAATAAATAAATAAGTGTACTTAAGTTAGTGCTATTACTTAATTAAAATATTACGCAATATTAAATTCCGTTAAAAAAATAATTGATTTTCCAAACAATTACAAATACAAATTCATAACAGCAAATGACCAAACTACTGATCTATTAAAAATTTAAAAATAGTACGTTTATAAAAGCTCGATATGTAACCTTAATAACAATGTAATAAAATATTGTAACTTTATGTTGTATGTCATTTAGTCATATACTCTTATGATCAATTTTAAATAAAAATAAAATCGTATTAAGCATGAACTTTTAACACTATAATGACTAATGTATGATGCACCTATTAAAAATAATAATTTTCAATAATAAAATTGGTTAGGTTAGGGTATATATTCTATAATAACTGATTTCACAATGATTTTTTATTAGTTTATTATTATTTGAGTATTCAATTATTTCTGAGCTCAAGCATACAAATGTATAGATAGAAAAGTTCTAAGTTACTTCTCACTTTATTCAAATACTAAATAATTTGAATTGATTTAATATGAATATACGCCTATACAAGTACACAACATTTAAAATTTAGTCTAAATATATGATAAATACTATATGAATAAGCCAATTTAATCGGTTTAAAATAAATAGATAAAAAAAATTCAAAATAGAAAGTATAATAATTTGTTGATACCAACTACCATACGGAATGAAAACGAGTTGTACTATAGATACATATGTAGCTGTAGCAATATGTGCAGGAGTTAGGAGTACAGTGGTTTTTATTTCTATGAGAAAAACACCTTTGCTGTGTAAAGACTGGAGTTCTTGTCACATTCAGTATGATGTCCATTACACACATAATACATTTTTATGTTATCAAGACAACCAATTTACAATCACAGAATATTATACTCGTAGATGTGTAGACGTAATCATACTAATTGTCAATTGACCGTGACAACCATACAATAAATCTAATTATTATGTTTATTCTTTTATGAACCAGGGGTCTAATTTAAATAATCAATAGAAAAGTTATAACTTATAACAATTAATATTTACCTCCGGTGTTGATCAAATAGCTAATTAAATAGCTAAATAGCAAATTTATAATTTATACATTTAACACTATGAACAATCGTATGGCAAAAATGCATAAAATAGCTAATTATAAGTCATGTGTCAACAATATAGGTAGTTGAAATTATTTATTATTATTATAGGTACCTACTTGTGATTAGGAAAATTAAAGGTGAACAGTTATAATTATATTAATTAACAAATAACATTAAGTATATTTTGACTACTGTGAATCTCTACAAATAATATTTATACGTAGAAAATATTACAAATATTTTATATATTTATAAAATGATCAAATAATTTAGTGGATATTATTAATCAATCACGCTGTATTCGTAAGGTTATGCAGTTTGCTGGTTTGTTAACTAATCATTTTCTAATACCTACTTTTAAAATTAAATACAGGCCATACCTTCAAAACATTATTGTTTTTTGTAAATGACTTTTGGGAGTTTGCAAAGATATTATCATTGACTTAATTGACATTTTCTTAATTACAAAAAAAATATTGTCATCCATCCTACCTGGCTACCATGCCAAGGGCCCTAGGATATTTTTCAACATTGTGGGATCTTAGATAAATAGTAAAATATACATTAAATTTTACATTGTTCCAAATTTTGATTTCAGTTTCGGATATAGGTATTTATTATTTTTTTGATTTCGTTTTCAGATTAGGTTTTTAACAGTTTTAATCAGTATTGAAAATCAGTATCCAATATCGATTAGGTCCTGCATTTGAATCACTACTTTTGAATCATTACTCAGACTACTTCCGCCGCAGTGACGTTACACAATTAAAATGTGAACGAGTATTTGCAAATTTAAAATTTTTGCTCCAAAAACATGAAAGAACTGTAAAGCCAAAACATTCCTTGCTTCGCTCAGAATCTAATATGTATTTATATTTATAATATATTTAATTATATTTTTATTAATTAAAATATATACAGTTACAATTAATTATTAGGTAAATATAATCTTTATAAATCATGGAAATTTAATCTTCTAGTTAGTAATTTAAAAACAAATAATAATTGTATTTTTTTTTTGGAGTACACAATTATAATTAACTCAATAATTAATTATTATTAATTAATAATTATACAGCTTATCCTATGAGTTGTTGAACCACGTGATTTGTAATGGTTAAAAAACGGTTGAACCTATTAATAAGAAATTAAAACTTATGCGAGTTAATTTTGCTGTCACAAGTCATCAGTTATTATTTTAAATGACTTTCCATGCCTTGTTGAATCTTTTGTTGGTTGGGAACAAATGTTTACCTTCAGCAATTTGTGAACAAATAGATTTTTAGAAAAATCCCAAAACCTGAACCCAACTTTAGAGCAATAATATTCCCACTACACAACGTTTTTGGTTCCGGAGTATGTTCTCATGTATTGAGTTTGTGTACACAAAATTCATATTCGAGTAATTTAATCATATTTATTTTAAAAAAGTATAGGTTAATATGAATGTTTTATTTTAACAATAAGAACTTAATAAGGTATTATATAATTATTATTATATTAAAATATATAGACTGTATTATGCAGGCTGAATATTATTGTTATCCTATATCACCTATAGGTATAAAAATTTAAAAACTATTTTACAGTTGAAAATTGAAATCATGACTAATATGTTAGGTAAGGTTAGGTTAGGTTAGGTAGTAAAATAAATAGAACACAAAATATTTTTTTTTTATAAATCTGTCTGTTGATCTATAAAATTTAAGATTTAACAATATTTAATACGAAATAATGACTGTTCTGAAACGAATACATTTTGAATAGAGCAGAGTCTGAGCTTAGTTTCCAAAACAAATATTGACATAAAATTAAGGTTTATCCTGTCAATAAACATATCACACAAAGTAAGTTATCGACACTATATATCATCGTTGTAAATGATACTTTTTTGGCGAGCCTCGAAAATATTCTTAATTAGTCGTCCATCTTTCCTAGAATAATATTATGATGGCAGACAATCAAGTATTATTGGAAAAAAAATTTAGTAAAAATATTTTTCGCGACGTTGACAGTAATTGAATATTAGCAGACTACAGACTGTTACAGTATGACTGTACAGTCTGCACAGAGTACAGACAGTAATAAATATTCAATTATACGACCTGAGTCATCTGACACGGGAACAACCTACTCATCAGACCTGCAATGAAAACAAAAGCGTATCAAAATAACACATGTGCATCACGTTGATGTGTTGGTATTGTACACTAACCTCCCATGTTGATACTCGCGTGTGTTGTCTGCATTTGTCGTGTCTCCTTTGTACAAACACATTTCCAATTTTAAAATGCTCATAACTTTTTTTAAATTAATATATCAAAACAACCTTACATAGTTACATGAGTCCTTAAATAATATATAATAACACATAATAGGTATAATAAATATAATATACCCTTTAATAACACTCATAATTGATAAATGACAATACATCAATTCATTATAGTATAAAAAACAACTTGAGTTAATTACATTATTCTGAACGTACAATTGTCAATTTGGATATAACACTGAACACAATATGCGGGTACCTATACTATGTTCTCCTATGGGTTTGTGGCAAAGATGGTTTGTCTCTTGACTCTTCCCCTAAACAAAATTATTTATTTATTTGTTTCTATCGTATTCATCAAATTCAGTACTAGTCTTGTGTCTGCGTAAAAATTTCGTAAAAACAATATAATTTTAATATAAGTATGTAAAATAAGGGGAACTCTGTCCGGCTTCCGACTGTTTACTGCTTCCTCAGAAATCGAGTTCTATATAGATTCGTCATACTGCATGACATATCGATAGTGTCCTACATGTATCGTGCGCACGACTCGATGCACTGCATTTCTAAGTTAAACACATTTGTGCGATTTATTCGCAACGAGAATTTTATTTATAAATAACTATGCAATACACTCATATTGTGGAGAGGATGTAAAATGTTGACGACCACTGGCCGATGATGAACGAATGTTCTAGAAGGCTTATGAAAACGTTCCATGCGGCGCAAACCAATCGACGAGCGCCGATGCTGAATTCACCGCGTGGCGGCGACACCGCTGCCATTCCATCTAAACAAAGTGACCCTAGTCCCTACTACCCCAAAACCCGAGGGTTGTAAACACGGTCCCTCGAGCTTGTGAACTACAAACCCCATGACCTGCCCAACGTTTTTTTTTCCGATTCCATTAATTTAATTTGTTATTTCGATTTCGGAGCCGCAGTGACATGAATATTATATCCTACGAAGTATTGGTAATCCACCAACGCTGTCATGCGTTTGTATACTAGTTGAACGGTCGATGATTTCTAAAAAAACCCTATCAATTATTAATAAAAATATCGTCACGATGACTATATTATACTAGGTGGGCCTAACATAACAATATTTTATATTTTGTATGAACAAAAATAAAATAAAATAATATACATTGTAACAATAATATAAACTGTAGGTAAATAATTCAAGGTTGTTTGTAACAACTGTGAAATTACATAAAAAATAAAAATCATTTTATAAACAGTGACTGTTACTAACACCTTCGATCTATAAAAAATAAGTCCGCATAACTTCCTCGTTATCTGGGTTAGTGGTGTAACCAGCGGCTTAGCCCTCTTGCAAATTCCAGTAAAATACTTTCAGTTTTCTATGAACGTATCACGTACAACGTAAACGTTATCATAAATTATAAATACCTATTAAAATTGTAATATGTTTGAAGGTTGTTTAAAAAGTCCACAATCTTTGATATCCAAGGCATCAACATATAAAACTTATGATGGATCCGAATCAAGCCTCCTCTACAGTATAACAAGATATCAGCCATTCAGCGTAAAATCTTGGCTACGACATTGATCTGTGTATTTAACTAAGGCATCGTGGAAATTAAAATAAATAGTAGTCATTTTTTCAAATTGTGATTAAATGATGGGTTGATAAAAAAAAAACAGAAAAGAAAAAATGCATTAATATTATAAGCAGATAGGAGGTACTTGCATATAATTTCAAAACTATATATATTTTAAATTTTTCACGCACTCCTAAGAAAATGACGATATATTATGTACATAATAATATCACGTAAAAATATTATGGTCTCAAAAAACGGTAATAATTTAATTATTATTATTATTGTGTTTACGTCTTTCGACCTGGTGAAGAACATAATTCTTTTCTCCGTCATCCGTTCATCAAAACCACAGGCCAAGGGCCCTGATCTGTATGCTGTATACAATATACATAATACATTAATACACCATAATATTATAGAACAGATTGTAATAGTGTATGATTGCATACCCACCATGTTATATACGCTCTGTATGTGTTGTTTTTTTTCGGTTGATGTGTGTGTATAATAAGGCGGAGGGGGGGGGGCAACAGTGCGCGCGCAATCGCTGCTGCGTAGTTTCGGGTTGCCGGCCGGTCCGTCTGCCTGCCGGCGCTTACGCACCACGTAGACGCCGACTCGGCGGTGGCGTCTTCGGCGGCGTTGGGAGTGAGGGACTGGACGACAGACTCGAAATATCAACGACGAACAACGGCACCAAAGCCAAAACACAATAATAATATTGTGCATTTCAACAACAATAATTGACGCTTTTTTATCGTAATTTAATTTTTTTTTTTCACGACTGATAATTTTATATCATTCGAACGCGGCAACACCGTCGACGCCGCCGCACTGTGCTAACACGTGGTACGCGCAGCGATTACGTGTTGGTCAGGTGTGCTGCTGTGTGCGCGACGTGGAGAAACGATCGCGTTGGCCCGGGTGACTAAAATAATATTATATAATATTGATGGACGGCCTCGGTGTAATTTGTAGTTTGTACAAGTGTACAACCATACGTATTAGTAGATATTATTATTATATTATAATTCCGTTACAGTAGTACAGTAAAGGGATTCCGGATCAACAGACTTAATGATTATATTGTACATCACAATTACCTTATTTCACGTTTCAAATATAATGTGCGAGTATAATCTTAATAAAAGCACTAACGATATCTACATTTTTTTTTCCGAGCCACTAACAACCATCCTTAATTGTTAATAGTTATTGAGTACCTACATACTTAAATATACTCTCACTTATCATTACGATTATAAATATAATATGGTTGTGTGCATGTATCAATACTGTTTTATTGAAATTGTAAACATAAGTAATGATAGTTGACTACGACATGTCGACATCGACATGCTAGTATGTATAACAACAATATTATTTGAAGTCATTAAGATAAGCTCAACAGTATTGTATAGTTTACACCTAACAATATTGTATAATATCATCATCAATAAATGATAAAAATACCGTACGTAATAATGGTTTTATTTTAATGGCAGTATAATATTGTAATGTTCTAAATTCACAAAAAGTTAAAAACAATTTCGAAACTTAATGGACATACGGGAGAAGGTGCGGCGGCGCTCAAAATATGGGATCTTTTAACAGTAAGACTTCATAACTCTGATCCCCCTTCTCCTGCCCATATAAAAGTGATTCGTGTGTCATTAATCTTTAGGTGTGAGTAATGTGCAACGATATTCGGGTATCGGATAGTTGGGACGATATTTTGAACTTTCGCTGATCGAATGCAAACCGTGAGCGAAAAAATTCCACCACGGTCTATTTATATGTTCTAAGAATACTCTCAATGCGTGATGCTTAACTTAATACGTAAAAAGTATCGATAATTTTTTTTTATTGATAACTGGCCGTTAACTTACTTAAGTATCGAAAATAATGGCATTGTTGTCTAATCAATTAGGTATAGTAATAGTAAGATTAATAATATTATAATTCATATACAATTCAAAGTTATATCGAATTACATTCAAAATTAATTTTAAAACTAACAAATATATTTTGATTTATTTTTAATGGGTTTGAGCTGTTTAAATAGTTTAATACAATGATTTGTATCAGCTTAAGGTATTTCACAAAATAATATGAATTAGAAGTTGAGATATATTAGTAATAGTAAGTTGATATAATATAGAAGTTCCCCTAATAGTGTCATAAATCATAATATTAATATTTCAGAATGATAATCCAGAAACCCAGTATATCCTGTTAATTGTTAAATCATTGTTACCGTATATCTTATTATATCGATATTTCAATATTTTTCAATGAAAGCAATATTAACGATATTATATATATTTTTTATTTATTAGTTTTTACTATTTATTTATACTTAAACGTTTTACAAAGTTATACAGTAAACCGTTAGACCTCAAAGGCTTAAGGTTACCTATATTTCGTTAGGCACGACTCGGATCCGTAGTTATTTTATTAAATTGCTATACGAGGTCATCAAGAAACATCAAACAAATTTATCCAATGAACCAATATTTGTGAATGCAACAGCTATAAATGATTGTATCCAAGGACCAAAATTAGTGGTAACTTACTATTTGTGTTTTTTCTTTCAACATAGAACAGATCATCTCTAGTCTATGTTACCTCTATATGTATATAGGAAATATTACCTGTTCATAAAATATAATAATTATATAATTCAAGATAAATGTTCACAGGGCGTAATTTTAGTGTACAAATGAAAAAAAAAAATATTTTTATATGTTAGTATGCATATGCTTAAGAGTTGTACGCAATCATTTCCAATTTTTACCATTACAATATTCAATTATCTAACACATTTTGCTAGAATATAATATTGTTTACTGATATCTTATATTAGATAAAATTATTTTTTATTTTGATGTATAACCCACTCAACTCGACGCATTTTATTCAATTATCTGTTTTTTTAGGAAATCTAAATACGTATTTACCATTTATTTTTTATTCATTTTTTTCTAATTATATTATTTTTAAAATTATTGAATTCTTAAAATAGAATTTGTGTTCTATAATCAACAATCAATTAAAGTATAAATAAAAAATGTTTCGATATTAAAATATATAAAAAAATAAAAAATAAACATAAGTGCATAACCAAACGACTAAATTATATGTAAATAATATGACTACTATATTATTATACTCAAATAATAAATCATAGTATAAACTATAAACGCCATATGCAATGGGATCATATAGAATTACTATCAAAACAGATAATTGTTGAACATCGTTCTTCTGATTTCTGAATATTATTCAATTATTGTAAATCTGTTTTGTTTAACGATATAGGTTAATACTTAATATTATAAAATTAAACATACATACATAATTTATTTACCAGTATTAACTTTTATATTATTTTAAATTTATAATATCTTGGTTTTTTACTTTTGTTACCAATATCTATCATACCAATTTTAATTTTTATCTCATAAAAACGTATATTATGTATATTGTATAACCACTATAACGACTATAACGTAAACAACCCTTTAAACAACCATTGGTTTTAAAATATAATAATATTACTAGTATAAGTACCTATAAATTATAATATTATAAAATCAAATGCACAAGGCACACAATTGGATATCAAAGTAATATTCAATATTTTCATTATTCTTCAAGACAACAAATTACTAAAGATTGTTAGCCAAAAAGCACACTGCACACCATTATAGCAGTATGGAATATATATTGCAATATGTCAATATATAGGCATCATTGCAATTATATTTTAAACTACTTTGTTTAATTGTGTACGAGTACATAATTACAAGTTACGAGTTGTGTTAAGGTTTTAAGTTATAATTAGTTATAACAATATAACACGTGTAATTCAATCATACATATTTAATATTATTGGTTATTGGCGTTATTGCTTATTAATTAATAATGATATATAATTATCTATTATACATAATATATTAATATGTATATAAATTGGCGTTTGACGATAACGTTCTTTGATGTGATAATTAAATTATTTAATAATAATACTTGGTGGGTGCATCAGTGTAAAACTAATACACAATAGTTGAAAAATGCAATAAAATAAAAAGATCAATCTATTTTTTTTACTTTATAATAATAAACAATTTTGTTCGCAAACGATCAAAGTTTACTTGTTTATATTCTAAGTAAATATTCAATAGACAATAAACTATGATGGAAAACAAATAATTTCACTTGTGAAACGTATAAATATAAACTAGTAAACCAGCTACCATTGGGAGTTTTCAATTAGTCAAAATGTACAATGAAATATTTAATTTTTGTAAAATAAGCGTATGTTCAAAACAATACAACACATACATCAAAAATCGATTTATAATTTCGGAAAATGTAACATTAAAGTATTAATATATTTGAAAACGCAACTTGTCAATATATTATTATATTGTACAATTTCAAATTTCAAATTTCTTGAACGATCGTGAACTCGAGTTGCTAATGAGTAATACCTATATGAAATACGTTAACCACTATAATTGTGTACAACTACAATGATATTATTATGGTTATTGGTTAGTCGTAAGTGGATACCGTAGGTTGATCGGCAGGCGAGTGGGTGGTGGGCACACAGCGCACAATACTTATGTACAAGGTACAACTCCTAATCAACCTCCGTTGCGTTGCCATACAGATTTACACTATATAGAATAACATAAATACGACAACGACAAAGTACCAACTATTATTATATTATTATATGCTGTCATATTATATTGTGTTTTCGCCGAGGTAGACCCGGTGGTAGTGGTGTGGCGTACCAAGGCAGTAAAGCCTCTGTACATTTTACGTTCGATAACAACTTACAAGCGCATAGTGTGCCGGGTTTCGTCGTTTCGACCGTTTCGTGTATTATTTACAACGGTCTGTAGTTTAAGTATAATGCGCAGTACACGGGCCCCAACCTAACCAAGCCGCGTGCACCGTTGAACGGCACCACAACATTAACGAAATTGGGGGGCGATTTTTTTCCGTCCAACACTCCGACGTGTTTACGGGCCGGTCGCCGCGCCGATTGAATTATTTCACTCGGATTAACTACGACAACACATTAGAAATCACGAGACGCAATAGGCACACGTGTAGACGTGTAGTCTTCGTATATATTATTAAACCGAACACCGTACACGAAACGCGATATTGTAACATTTATTATTTTAATCGGAATACGATTTATGGGAGCGTTATTATAGTCATTACTTAGTTATTAGGTACTTATTACACACAACGCGTTTCTACCAATATCCCCCCTCCCCACAGCAATGTTCGTCGGGACCGAACGAATAATGAAAACAAAACGATAAAGTATTCTAGAGTCTAAGTTGGACGCGCTTGCGACGACGGAGATGTAGGTAGTACATATTATAATTTTTTAATTTATTTAAATAATAAAAAACAAATGCCGAGGAGGGAGGGTAAAAGACGCTCTACGCCGCATAGTACTATTATTATTATTATTATTTATTATTTATTATCTTCACTGTAATGTGTTTTCCCTCTCCGAAGATAAAAATGTGACGTCAACGCAAATGAAGACGGGTGAAGAGAAGAAAAAAAATTGAATAGAGTTCACCGTCGGCCGAAGAACAACAACAGCGACGGCTGACGGCGGTGACGACGACGAGTGTCGTGACGGCGTTATGCGTTTCCGTACAGCGCACAGTACACGCGGACGGAGGAGGTCGGTGTGCACGCTGCCTAAATAAAACGTGTCGGATACGTGTATGGGCGGGCGGGACTCGCGGTGTCCAGTATAAAAGAGGACGCGACGTTCGGCCGCGGCGGTAGTGTCGTCGTGCGCCGGTTTCCATCAACACTGCACAACCAGCCGTAGCGTGTAGCGTGTTTCGGTGTGTGCGAGAGAGCGAACAACAACAACAACAACAACAGCAGCAGCAGGCCGGTCCGCCGTCGCCGTGTTCAGCCAGTCAGTCAGTCGAGAGTCGTGTTTGAGTTCGTTTCGCTGTCGGCTTTTGCGTTCGTCCCGTTCGTATTTGTCGCTCTTGCGGTGTGTTGGAGTTCGAATGGTGGTGTACAGCAACAGCAGCAGAATAATAATAATATAATAAGTCGTCTTATCGTAACGGTTGTTGTTGTTGTTATACCGTTGGAATCGTGTAGCCGAGAACTGAGTGCGACTGTAACAACGCTCCCGGGATCGAATGAATTAACTATATCGTCGGTCGTTCAAAAGTATTACACGTCGTCCCACGCGTCCCGGTTTTTGTAAATTATTCGTTATTTATTAAGTATTTCGATATATCTTTTGTCCTGTATAAATACTGAAAAAAAACCCGCTGATAAGTCAAGAAAAAAAGGAGACAAGTTGATAAAAGATTTTATATTTATATATTTATAGTCATATACGGGCGAAGAAGCGTAATATTATTTTATTACCAAATTTATTTTTAATATTACATTCGCCGACGGATAATTAAGTGCTGTGATATATCGTTTTTTTTAAGTTTAAATTTAATATTTATTCGTTATTAAATTATTTTGTGATCACGTCGTCTGTGAACTTCCTCATACGCCGTGTCCCACTATCTACTCCCAAAAGTATTATCCACTGATCTTCGTACGCAACGCAGCATCAAAAATGGTCGAGAGTATCATTGAAGAAGAAACACCCGGGCAGACTGAGAGCACCCAAAGTAAGTATTTGCTCCTCCGCGTCGCCGTGCATAGATACAATTTGTGTATGTAGATTGTAGTTCTAATATGCATGTCAATTTTGATTGATAGATGTCCCGGTTGAAAAAAAGTCTGAATCACTATCGTTGAGAAAAGAAGAGGCTCGTAACAAGCGTAAGAAGAAGAAGATCACCAACAGCCTCGTGACATCTTGTTTCCAAGGTATGTATGGCTTTTGAGATGTATATTGTTCATTATAATACTTAATAATTACAAGACAATTAACAGTGTGGACTATGTTCTATAGTTTATAATTTATTTGCTCGATATGGTTTACTTGAAAACCATTTGTAGGTCATTTTCTTTTAATAGTTTTTGCTATGGTTAATAAAACGACTTCATTTGCCAACATTTTAACACATAATGACTTGGCCAAACAGTGACCAACAGAAATAATTTGCTGAGTTTGGTATTTCCTGTGATATAATGCTTAATTTTCTAATATTTTTATTGACATCTGGTGAAGTTTAATATTTTGCATAAATGCAATTTTATAGGTACAAATCAATTAATTGTTAAGACTATAATTGAAACATACCAAAGGTTAAAGTGTCATTGAAATGTTATCGTTTCATACAGTATCATTTTCTTACTTAAATTTAATACATTTTAAAAATAGTATATTTTATAATTACTCCAAGAATACGATAATATTTATCTTAGTAATTTTGGATTGAATTTTTTTTTAGATAAATAATAACAAGAACTAAGTTATTATTAATGTAAATGATTAAATCTAAAAACATTTGTATTCTCCTGAATTTAATATGTAATTGATGGGTTAAGTAATAAGTAGTAAGTACTTAATTATTTTATGATGAAATAATATTGCAATGTGTTCTTATCATAAAACAGTTTAAATTAATGATAAGGAAATTAAAATTTTAATTGGTTCTCAACGAGATGGAATTTGATATGATAAAAATATTTACAAACTCATAATACCTGTATAAAATTTGATCTTTGCAAATAAAGAATAATTGTTCTAAAACTAAAATTGTTATAATATATTAATGTTAATAACATTTATCCTAAAAATTTACTTTATTCAAACATATTAATTGTATAGTAAGAACACATTGAGAATAGGTTAGATTACATTTTTTTTATTAAATATGTAATACACTTTCATAGACATTACAATGTGTTTGTTATAATAATTTTATTTAAACTATTTATTATATTAAAATAATTGAGTTATGATACTGTTAAATCCTAAAGCATCGCACTTCAGATAAAATACAGGATATACAAGGTGGCCCTGCCAGGAGCACAACATTGAATGACTGGAGCAGCAAAAACTTTGATACATTTTTAAAGATGCAGGGGGCTCAAATTTGTCATCTTGCTAAGAGTGCTATAATGGCTCTGACATAACCATACACTTGTTGAGGGTTTTTATATCCAAAATTGTAAATTAATTAATTACATTAAAATGTGTATATTTTAAATACAAAGTAGGTATATAATTTATAACTTAAAATTGAAGTATACAAATTTTAAAAATATATCTGACATCTAAGTACTTATTATAATTAACATTAGAATTCTATATATTTTTACATATTACAATAGCAATTTCATCTTCTTGAAAACATAAGTCATTGTTGTATTTTGGGTGGTAAGAATAACATAATTTAAAACAAAATTTAGAGCTTGTACCAAACCTTTTGGTGAACTTTCAGAATACACAGAGTCTAAGGTCTACAGATTAAAATAGTGTGCAATATTTTGCTATTCAATGAGCCAATAAAGTGTATAGTTTTTGATTGCAAACAATTATACATTTATAAATGTTATTAGTTGTTGGTTATTTATTATGTATGAAGCCATTAATGAATTGATAAATGCTTAAGTTTATTTTATTATACAATCAGAATTGTAGGTACATAAAATATTTTATCAAATATGTATTCAAATTTATGAACAATGAACTGATATAGAAAACATTTTAAATTGTTAAATATTTGATTGTTGTAATACCATGGTCATTGCCAATTGGTTGTAAATTTAGTTTTCCCAGATAATATAAGTTGAATTTCGTTTGTTTATATCATCAATTTAATAATAATGTATTATATTTTATTTATTTAGATGCATATAAATTGACTGGTGAAGTATTGGGTCAAGGTGCTTATGCATCTGTTCAAACATGTGTAAGCGTGTTAACTGGCTTAGAATTTGCTGTTAAAGTAATTGACAAAATTGCCGAACATGCTCGAGCACGTGTATTCCGCGAAGTTGAAACATTTTACCATTGCCAAGGCCACCCAAACATCATTCAAATGCTTGAATTCTTTGAGGCTGATGACAAATTTTATATGGTGTTCGAAAAGGTGGTAGGTGGGCAACTGCTTGACAGAATACAGCAACGGAAGAGATTTACAGAACGTGAAGCTAGTCTTATTGTCAAAGATTTGGCAAGTGCATTAAATTTTCTTCATCAAAAAGGTATTTAATCAAACAATAATTTTTTTTTTTGATTTTCTGAAATGTATATTTGAAATATTTTCATTTTTTTATTATTCAGGTATTGCTCATCGTGATTTGAAACCTGAAAATATCCTTTGTGTGGATCCTGTAGCATTAACTCCTGTTAAGTTATGTGATTTTGATCTTGGATCTGGTATTAAGCTAAATCCAGTTGATGGCAGTGCAACGCCTCAACTATTAACTCCAGTAGGAAGTGCTGATTTCATGGCTCCTGAAGTAGTAGATGCATTTGTTGGAAGTCCAGACTCCAATTACCATTATTATGATAAACGTTGCGACTTGTGGTCACTTGGAGTAGTGGCTTACATACTTCTTTGTGGCTACCCACCATTTTATGGGAATTGCGGCTCCAATTGTGGATGGGAATCAGGAAATGCTTGTCCAGAATGTCAAGTAAGATTTCATGGAATGATAATTTAATGATCAAATTTTTAATGGTGAATATTTGCTTTAGGGTTTGCTTTTTATAAGCATTCACGAGGGTCGTTATGAATTTCCAGACCGTGAGTGGGCAGACATATCAAGTGAAGCCAAAGATTTGATTAGCAAATTGCTGGTTAAAGAAGCTAGTGCTCGACCAAGTGCTGCTGAGGTCTTAAATCATCCATGGGTATTCAGATTACAGCAAGAAAAACCCAAAGATCGTGAACTAAGTACACCAGTTGTTATAAGACGCAACAATAGTGCTCGTGCCCTATCTTCATTTGCTGAGTCTGCTATGTCGGCCAATCGAGTGTTCCTGCAGCATTTCAGTTTGTTTTCATCATCTGATGTACCTCTTGCTGCTGCTAAAAGACTTTCACCGCCATCGCATTCCATGATTGTACAGCGTAGATCACTTGGTAAACCACAATGTTCCAACGAAACAACTGGTAACCGAGCTCCTGCTCAATTACCAATCATTGCATCTCCTAGCGGCTAGAGTTTGACAGGCCTCCTACATTCATTACCTCTCCACTTTTTTATACTAATTAAAATCATTAGAAAACAAAAATTTAGAAATAATTTAAATAATTTAAATACAAATATGAATTGACAATTTTTTTTTTTTTTTAACTAATAGTCATGTATCCTGTTTTTTTATAAAGACTAAAATATGCAATAAATATTATAAGATATATTAATAACTTAATAGTTATGTTATTATATAATATATATAAATACAGACTTATTTTTGTACTTTGATAAGCTCAGTCTTCAAAAAAAAAAAAGGTAATAATTAAAATTTGTGATAATTCCAATGTTTGGCAACATGTTTTATATTATGGTGCCATTGATATGTAAACTTTCGGGTATGGTTAACAAAATCAATAAGTTTGTTATTTTTTTTTTCTTATAGAAAACCAACAAGGTACCTATATTAATATATTGTATAATTAGACATAGGTTAGTCCGCAGAATATGCGAATGTTTACACCAAAACTAATGTCTTATCTAGAATATAGCTCATCAGGTGCCATTTGTTTTTTTTTTTTTTTTTGTTAGTAATGGTATAGAGAAAAAAAAGGCTGTCATGCATAGAGTTTAAGTTAAAAACTTTTGTGTATTTTTTTATGAGAAGTATGGAATGTTTTTTAAGTAAATTATTTATACAAGCAATGCACGTTAAAAACTATTGTTAATAAATACAAATTGATTTTTTTTTAATATTGTGAAAAAAGAAAATTTTTTTACATAAATGCAAAATTGATTTTTTTAATAATTTATATACATTCATAAATGTTTCATTGTGATAATATTGAATTTGCATACATGTCAACAGTTTATATTAAAAAACAAAACATAAATAGAACCGTTGTAATTCCAAAATTGAAAAAAAAAATGAAAATAAAACAATTTACAATTAATTGAATAACGTCTTAACTATTATATTATATTACCCATTACCAATAAATCAGATATTGTCCTTTTGGATACATTTTGACTCAATGATCAAGTATTAAATAGGTTTTTGTGTTCAGCAATAAACATTTTATATTTTTTTAATGTTATGATTGTCAATTATTTGAAGTGATATAACCGTGTAACTTGATAATTGTATTAATATGTAAATATACATATATTTCAAAAATAGCCATTAGTCTGTAAATTAATTTTTAAATGGACAATGGATTAAATATAAATAGAAAAAATACATTGATCAAATTATGTTAGTTTCATCACATTTAGAAATAGTACAGATTTGATCAATAATCATAATTATAACAATTAACCCTTCATGGCATAAAATATTTATTATATATTTATTCACAAAGTAAATGAGTTTACTATGATGAAGAAAATGTGGCCCACTTGAAAGTTGGCATCTTTATTTATCTTGAATGTCGCCACTGTACCTTAATATTTAATGTGTACACAGTTGAAATTGTTGTTAACAGATAAAAGTTGTATCTGGTGCACAGCTGAAGTAGTCAAAAATTAATTACTCACTGCATACCGTTTAGTTTTAAGATATTAAAAATGCTAATGCTCTTAGCTTGTGGATGCTATTAAAAAAAGTTAATGATTATCTTACAGAAACCTAAATACACAAATGTACAATTATTATTTTATATAGATATTCGAAGTTCAAATTTCAAAGGAATTGAATATTTAAACAAGCAATAACAAATTTTAATTATTTTGTTATGATTCAAAAAGTATCGTACATTGTACATACATCGTAGAGACAAACCTTGACGTAACCACAAAAGCAGGCCGCTAAGTCTTACATATTACTTACATTATGTTAAACGTATTAGCCTCTTAAAATTATAATACATTTCCGCAGTGGCGCCGATCACCTAATTTATCTATGACATATGTCATAGTAGATTTTATACCTGGGAGGGGCCCACCAAGGGTTACTGGAGCCCGGTTGTGGTCCTGGGACATCTGAAGACCGCCTAGAAGGCCAAGTTAAAATGTCTTGTGAGAATGACATTGTGATTGATAAAGATTTAGTAGTAGATATTTTTGCACAAAAAAGGAGTGTATTGATTAAATTATTAATTTTATAAGATTTTTAACTTTTAATTAAATAAAAGCTTGATTATCTATGTAGTATTTTGGTAATTATTATGTTATGCTATTTTGTATTATGAATATTTAAATGATAATAATAACTAATTAGTTCTCGATTTCATGTGGTTTATCTAAAAATATCGGTCACAGCTTAGTGGCTTAGTCGCTAGGTAATAGCTTACATATGTTTAAACGGATTAATTAAATATTTTTTCAGCTAATAAATGAAAAAAAAAATGGTTATACATTAAATATGTAGTTATGTGGGTAGTTTGTTTCGCATTCAATTGTTACATTGAAAAAAAAATTGGGGGCCCAAGCTTCAGGAGGGGCCCCTGGATTTATGATGTCATAGTATTTTTTAAACACTTCGGCGCCACTGTATTTCCGAATATAGCTGCACACTAGTTTTAAAAATAATAATATATTATCATTAATATCCAATTTCATAATTGACAAGGCCATCTAGCAATTCAAGTGAGCGCCAGTCACGGGTGATTGGTATACTTACGATCACGGCTATAGATAATAATATTATCTATAGCCGTGCTTACGATACAGAAGATAATATTATTTTCTTGTAGATGGCGTTGCCGTTACCGGGACACTTAAGAGTTAAGACATACTGATATACAAGCATGAACATTAGAGAAATTAGAATTCTCTAATGTTCATGTATACAAGCTACAAATATATAGCCATGGAGGTATGAACGGGCGTAATGTGTTTGGGCAATTTAGTACAATATTACAATGTGTTAGGGCCAGTGATTTTAAAACAATGTGTTTGGGCGACCTTTTTTTTCAATATACTAGGATGCTGTATTTTTTATTAATCAATTATCCCTCTCATTTTGACAGACTTGGGACTATCCGTAAATTCCACGGGTATGATTAAAAATTGAAATTATTTAGATGATTATAAATTAAGTTAAAATATTATGAAAATAAAAAAAAATTATTTGTTTTTTAAATTTTTTTTCCTTGAAATTTTACGCCCATACGTTGTATATAATCTAAAATTTTAATTTCACCCGACATATACTTATCCCAGCTTGTTTTTAAATATTTTTGTTTTTCTAATATGACTTTTCTTCGAATGTTGTAAATATTTTTATTTATAGCATTGTATTTTATGTTAGTTTCTACTTGAATTTGTTGTAACACATTAATTACTTCATACTTGATATATATTTGGATGCGATGCGTCGATGAATAAAATTGAGAGGTATAATGTACATGGAATGATTCGGCTCCATTTGTTGTGTTTGGATCATTTTCAGGTTTCCTTGCCCGTATATTGATAAGGAGGAAAAATAGCATCCTCTGTAATACAGTCGACTCTCGGTAACTCGAAGTTCAAGGGGGAAAAAAAAAATTCGACTTACTAAAAATTTCGAGTTATCAAAAACTTTTAAAAAGTATGTTTATTTTTAAATTAAGTATTATACATTAAAAAAATTAAAAAAATGTTTTCTTACATTCCTACTTACATATTATTATCATTTTTAAAAAATTGGTGTAAAGTTAATTGTTTTTGTTTATTTAAAACATTGTTCTCAATTCTATTTTCTAAAGTACCTAGTGGTTTAAATAAATCTTCCATACCTTCATTGCCTTCAATATATTTACGTAATGTTTCTAATACAAGTTTCGCTTCTTTATTTGTAATGGTGGATTGTATTTGTTGGTCTTCAATTTCTTCTTCGTTATCTTCGTCTAATATATCGGAGATAATATCGTTCTCAGTCCATTCTCCACAAATCTCCAAATTTTCATCGACATTGACGTATGACGTATATGTATATGTATCAAGTATATAATCTGTAAATTCAATGTTTTTTTGAGTATTCGGAGCAATTGACATAAGTTCTATAAAACCATCGCCTATACTTCATTGGGTGGTAAATATGGTAATCCAAAAAAATGTTTAAGCCAAACTCCAAGTTCGAAATTGGTACCATATTCTCTTATCAATGTTTTATTTTTTTGGATTTGTCTAAACCAACATTTGGCTAAATTAAACTGACAACATATCAATTGACAACCCGGGAATGTATTAGTAACTGTATTATGAGCTGCTTTTTCAAAATCTGAATGAAATTTTTGAACATTTATAATTTTACCTATTAAATCAAGACACATTTTTTTTATTTCTAACCACATAGAAATATATTGATCATCAGATTTTGATGTCAAAAATGCATATACTACGGGTATGTAGTAATTATGTTTGAAGATGTGTATTGTTTATAATTGATAAAAGTAATTATAGGAGCGTAATAATACTAAATGTTCCACTGCCAAAAACGTTTTCAGATTCACAAAGATGTTTTAAATTTTCAGTACCTACAAGTAAACAAAATAATTTGTTTTTAAAAATTTAATCAATTTTAACATCCATATTAATTAACTCACTAACCCAACACTATAATACAACTTCACGTTTTCAATGTTCAAGCAAACTGATATTTGAAAATATAATAGTTTTACTAGTTGCCCGACTGGCATATAAGTGTTGAGATAGTCAAGGTAAGGGACCACACACGAACATATTATTAAGACAGTATTGCACACGGCATACGTGGCACAATATATTAATTACTATTAATAAGTGTCACAAGGAAAAGTTGATTTCTAAAAGTAGTAAAAGAGCCGTTGTGAATACTTAAGTGGGACCTAGTAAAAGACCATGTAATCTGTTTGTCTAGTATATAAAGGCCCCCATCAGGGAGACCAGACACACTATTTCTTCGTGACGACTAGTTGACAGTATTCATGTTAGAGATATTTGTCTTAAATTGTGAACATTACTCTGAGTGTTTAAAAAGTTAAATTACTAACCTAAGACAATAAATTAATAATAATAATTAATTTGTCTACGAGTAAATTCATTTGCTTCGACCCTTGTCAACCGAACTCCATATCTGGATCGCAACAATAAGACTGTGCTATATTTAGGTTGATCTAAAATTCCCTATATATTTTATGTTATAATATTTATCTTAATCTTTTCATTTTTATCTTTTAAATTGTCTCGCTCAACGACATTATAAGAAACTCGCTCAAACACATTACTTTTTTTTTTTTTTTTTATTGATCCTGAGCCCGGCAACTGTGGCCATTAGCTATTAGTAGGTAGTGTAGGTTTTTGTATTGATGGTTTGTAGGTTTTTGGAACGGTAGGGGGAACACGTGTGTGTTTGTTTTTGGCAGAATTTCGAATGGGGCACCCGTAGGTTTCTGCCATGCCCCGGGGGTGGGGGATGGCAGCACTTGCTCTCCGGTCACCGCGACTTGTCCGGAGAAAAATGCCGCCCGGTGGCCGAGGATCGAACCGCGACCGGCTGCGTCGCAGCGGAAGAGTCAGACCACCACCACTCGGTCACCTCGTCCCCCACATTACTTTTATTATGCGGGTAAAAAGGTAATTCGTCCAAACGCAGACCACCCGGCATGAGTTAAGATATGTTAAGATATGTACTATATATGTATTATTATTCGAGGTATAAGTATGGAATCTATAATCTATAATATTATCCTGGATTCCTGGACTTATGGTATAAACCGGCAAGTCTAAAATATACACATATGTAACTTATTTAATAAAAATAAACAGTTGATGTGAAAGAAATAGCTGTTATGTGCATTATATATTTGCAAATTTGATATAATTCACATAATTAAAATAATTTACATAACATAAGTATATGTGACTAATATCTAATTACCAATATGAGCAATTTCAGTTCGACCAAGCGGCTATTTGATTAAAAACCTAACCAATTTATATAATTTATATTATTATAATAAAGCGTTTAATTACCTTATGATTACCGAGGAAAAAAGGTAAACACAAGCACAACGAAATGTATTGTAATTTATTGAATTTATTCAAAAAAGAACATGTATACATTCATATTAATAGTTTTATAGATATACACTTTCACCACGTCGACCGTTTAAATTCTTAAGAATTGTGTGTAATTAAACCTAAAATTGCATTTCCTTATGTTTTTGGTACATATATACTACACATTACAATTCCTATCAACAATTGTGTATGTACTTTACTACATTAGGTATATATAGACCGTTTGAATGGAATGTATTAAAAGTTGCTTTAAACTATCGTCATGATGTGACAATTAATAGTGCATACAATTAATAATGGTAATCGTCAACATGTCAGTAGCATATATTTTGCGAATATACACTGCAATTTCTGATACAACTTGTTAAAAAATTTTACTATAAGTATATACTAATATATATATAAACACATGGACACAATATAATGAATACTGAAGTATGGTTAAATAGTATCTATATTATTATGCGAATATTATCTTACTTATGTTGATTAAGTATTAATGTTACCACGTAACAGAGCATACATTGAACTACCTATATAAAAAATTTTTTATTTTTTTTTTTATTTTTTTTATTTTTACAAGAAATTTACAATCTGTTCTTAACTAGAACAATAAGCAAATGTGCAAAGGGTATTTACATGTGAATTTTTTGATGGAAGAAACCACCCATTGATGGTACTGCCTAATTTTGTGTTCTTAAGTTTTAAGGTAAGCTAGTTTTAGTTATTAGACAGAAGGTCTCGGCACCATCTTCGCTTAAGCCGTCTAGGTGGATTACCTGGAATGGACTAGGTAGATAGTTTTTTAATTAGAGGATTAGGATGAAGAGGTAGTTTAGTGTGAAATCTTTTATAGTAGCATTTAGCTTCGTCAAGTACTGTTGTTATTCTTAGATCATTATGAAGCGTAAGATTGGATGCAAAGGGAGGGGCATTTGTGATTTTTCTTAGGGCAATGTTTTGAAAAACTTGAATTTTTTGAATATTTGATTTTTTTGCACTACCCCAGAGCTGGAGCCCGTAGGTCCAGATGGGTTTTAATATAAAAATTAAAAACAGTTGAACGTTGCTCATTAAAATAAAATCCAGTATAATATTTTTGTTCAACAATAGGTACTCAAATCTACAATATTATCCTGGACTTATAATACACATCAGTCAGTCTAAAATAAAAATGTAACAGTATTTATTATGTACTATCTTTGAGTAAATTTAAACAACAGAAATATGTGTGTACGCCTAGCAATGTCTAGTTAATGTTAGTTTAACTTATTAAATAAAAATAAATACTTGATGGGAAGGAAATAGTTCTGTCGATGAATAATAAATGTAATTAAATAAATTTACATGATATAAGACCCAGAATTTAGAATTGTTTTTTGTGCGTTAAGATCAGTTACAGCTGTACTCATGGGCGTAGGTAAGGGGGGGTTGGGTGTTCAAACACCCCCCGAAATTAAATAAAACAATCTTGAGCAGTTGAGCTTTTTGTGAATTTGTTGGAGAATATTATTAACTCGCATATTATTTAGGATTTAGACAAAAACCCCCTCCGAAAATATTTCCTACCTACGCGGCTACGCCCATCGCTGTACTGTCAGTATAACTAAATGTAGACATTATGCCACTTACGTAAAAAAATAGCTATGAATATCAATTAATATATTATGTTTTATTATTAATTATTGGTTCACACATTGAATCATAACTAAGTCTATAATATATCTTGGATTTAAAATATACATCAGTCAGTCAGTCAGTCAGTCTAAAATATACATTGTACATACTACATTTGTACATTATTTATTATTAACTATCCTAGGGTACATTTAAACAACAGACATTTGTGTGCATCCAGCAATATGCATTACTGTATCACTTTAAAAAAAATATATACACTTGATGTGAAAAAAATAGGTCTCCATGTAAATAAGGAACATATTTGTGAATTTAATTCAATTCATATAATTAATTTAATTTACACGACATAAGTATGTCAGTATGTGTTGATTTGCGGACATAGAATTTAGAATTCTGCATACCGTCAGTATAACTAAATGTAAAGATTACGCCGCTAGTGTAAAACTATTAGCTATGAATATCAATTAATGTATTATGTTTTATTTATTAATTGTTGTTTCAGGAAAGGCGTGCTAACTGACTAATAAATAACACATATTGTTTATTTGTTTATTATATAGGTACAACATAAAAAAATATAATATGATTTAACAACATTGACCGACCTGCTCAACTTATATGGACTTATATATACGAACATGTAATCGGGTATTTATTTTGATACATAAATATAATATCTGTTTGCTCAATTAAATAGGTGCCCTAGATATTGTACTAGGTATATTACTTTATTTTTATTTTTATTTATATTTTTTGTAATTGTAATTATTTATTTTAGTTATTTGTATTTTTTATGAACCATCAACTTGAAATAAAATATTCATATACAAATTCATATTAGTGAGCAATACTCATTGATCACTACTACCTGGATTGGTATAATCTTAAAACTAGTTTTACCCAATACATAATACTATTTAAGTAAATATCCTTTTTTTTTACTTTAACAGATAATCTCCCCCCCTTATTTTTTAAATAGAAAGTATTCTGGTATACTTCATAAGCTGCATCTGTTAAATATAAAATACTATATGTATACTTCTAACTTAATGCTTATTTAATAATATGGTTTATTACCTGAGAAAATAATATTTTTGGCGTCCCGTGATTTATTTGAATTGGTGAATTTTCATTACAAATACTCATTTCAGTTATGTTCAATGGTAAATTTTCATAACTGATATAATCATAATTCAAATTATTTTCCTAAACAAATTATTTAAAACTTAAGTAAAGAACCAACTAAAAATCTAATGGGTATATATTTTGTTTACCTCAAAATCAAATGATAATTCAATATGGTTATTTCTATTCTCAGATTCATTGTATACTATTTTAATCTCCTTTATAAGTAGGTAGGTATAATGAATGCAATTTTAATAATTAATTTTTATAAATAAAAAAATAATAAATTATTTAGTACTGGTAAAAATAAACTGGGTACTGCAGATAACTTTAATTTTTTTACATTTACATCGATGCCATTATGTTCAAAATCACTACTCTTAAAATGTTTTTCATAAACAAAGTAGTCTTCGTTTCTGGTTTCATTACCCCTTATCACATTCATCCATTTTTCTGACCCTAAAGCATCATAAAATGGAACTCTAAATAGTTTCATATAGGTAAATATTAATAATGCATATTTAATTGAAATACATACTTGAACAAACTCAGGCCTTTAAAATATGTTTGCCTGCAACTAACTTTACAACACTTTCGGACCATAATAATTGTGACATCAAAATAATATGTATGTTTATGTATAAAATGTTTATAAATAAATAAACTTTTCTGTTTTAAATCACTTTATTATTTATAATTGAAAAAAAAAATACTTAGACAATTCTAAAACTATAAATTAGGAAGTTCTATAATTTATTAAAGTATGGAACAGTAGAATGGAGATTGGAAAATGACATGAATTCCAACAACGGCGTTTAATTTTCAGGAACTTCATTTTCTGTGAAGCTAAAATCATTTCTTGGTATTCTTACGGTGAGTTTTAAAATTAAGTGGCAACATTACAATACAATTTTATTCCATGATAATATCGCGCAGATAAAATTGTTTATTCCACGAGAAAACTCAAAATGGCAGCCTACAAGCCGGGTGGTAGGTGTTTTTATTCCCTATGCGCCTTAGATCATGACGTTATACACTTATAAGTTATACTATTCAATTTTACTATTGCATATGATCAACGATTTAAGATAATATACTTAAGTAATATCATAATATGTAATAAGCATTGTTCTATGGTAATAAGTATATCCATGACTAAATAAAGTTTATTTAGTCATGAGTATATCTTTAATCGTGATATGATCTAAGAATAGTCAATATGCCATTGGCCATTGCGTTCATAGAGTAATATTACTCTATGATTGCGTTGTATCCGTTTTTAAATTTTTGTAACAAAGAGGGAACACGTTGCCAACGTTCTATCAGATATGGATACGGTATAACTTGTGGAGTCCAATACGTCTTCATAGTTCATACATAAACCCACACAGCTGACCGAGTGTCTATTCTATATTGTTCTGTGATAATAATAAATATATTTTGGCGGGAATTATCATAATATTATTACAAACAATGCAATGTTGTATTATCTTTAAAGTATAAAAAACGTTTAAAAAATAACTACACAATCACCTTGCCGATCAATTGTTACTCATTAAAGCATTAGTTTATAATAAATATCCATGCTCTTATGAAATATATTATAATACATTTTATTATCCATGTTTCTATTCATTGTTTTTAAGAATGAACCAATGCCACGCTTTTTGGGGTAGTAAGGCATAATAATTAATTATTAATACATGCCATTTTTTCGTTATAATTTATATTTTTATTATGCATAAAATAAATTACTATTTTGATGGACTTGTAAATTCTATAATAATCGGTTGTTTTATTTTAATATAGCCCTAGAATAAAATATTTGTTCACAATAACCTTTTTTTGTCGTATACGCATTTATTTAAACATGTTCTTACTAATCGACTATTTATAAAATATTGAGTTTAAATTGAACTTGGCATAATGGAAGCAAGAATTAGTCATCATATACAAGGTATATCTATGCTAAGCAGAAAAACTGTTCCTCCGACATTGAATAAACATCTAACAAATGTAAGTTTTTGTATCTATTTAAAAATACTATTATTTATTAATGTTAAATGTAAATTACATTTTAGAAAATATTTAATAAACCCAACAAAGAAGCCATGGAACAGGTATTATATTATCTGCTTCCATTAACAGATCCAAATTGCTTAAAAACTGTACCTTGGCCAATAACTAATTTTAAAGAAGCTGCTGAATTCCGTAATACCGCAACACTCCTAATTAATGTAAGTATATTATGATAATTTTATATAGCTATGATCATTAACTAAATTATTAGTTTATGAGGGTGAAAAAATAATTGTTTACCTTGGTATTAGTATACATTATACTTTTTTTAGGGTTTAGATGGGTTTGTCTATGAAAAATCTTCAAATGTTGTTTCAAAAGTTAATTCATCATTATTAGCAAATCCTGGTGGCCATGTCTTTATTTTTTTTATGTATCAATTTTGTTTATACATAAAGTGCTGTGAATTAAAAAAAAAAGGTAAAGTATTTTAATTATTCTATCATAATTAAATGATTCGAAAAAAAAATAATGTTCTCAGTTTTTATTTTATAATCGGCATCTAAATGTAAATATTAAATTTGTTTTTTAACTCATCATTGGTATCATCATAAGTGTGACATTCACCTTATTACTAATTCCAATTTTGAGAACCATCTGCTTAAAATGTAAATGTCATTCGATTCTTCTGGGGCAATTAATACCTTTAATTGACATTTTTCCAAATAAAATATTGTAAATAAAAGAATTTAAGAAATATTTCTTGAGAATTTATCAATCTGAAAAGTCATAAGTATCTACAACTTGAATCACCAATTATGCTCACTCCCATGTTTTCCTCTAATAATAAATTTATTAATCCTGATTTTTAGAATGTTAAATAGTCATGCATACAATGTTTTAAAATCCTTGGATTTTTTTATACCACTTAAGGAGTGTCCTGTTGAAATGTAGCCTTCTTTTTTAACATTTTTTTTTTAAATTTTATTTTTGATAATATAGAATATTTACAATCTGTAATATTTATTTACAATACAGTAAGTAAATTGGATAAAATATGAGGAACATAACGTGAAATGGCGTGAGGAGGAAGGCCCACCAGTGTGGATACCCTCTAACTTGGGGTGGGGAGTTTTATTTTGTTTTAAATTAGTGCAGGTTGGGATTCAAGAGATCTCGACACCAGTGTTTTTTTAATCGACGTGGAGGGTTATTTGGCATGAATTCACTGGCTAAGTTAGAAATCAATGGATTTGTGTAGTTAACTGTTTTGGTGTGGAAGTTTTTGTAGTCGTTTTTCGCAGCTTTAGAGACATCTCCCTCTATGCGAAAGCAGTTCCCGCGGCGCCGTCGGTTCAAACACGAAAAAAAAAAAAAAAAAAAGAGACATCTCCCTCTAGAGTTGGTTAATCTGCTACCCCATTGTATGTTCTTAGCGATGAAATCACCGCCGGCGATAAACGAACGCCCAAGTGACTTTAGGAAGTTTTCGATTTGGGGGGGAGGGGGGTGTTATTGCCAGTAGAGGAGGACAGTAAACCGAGGATAGTGTAGTTGGTATATGGTTTAGTATGATTTGGATATTTGTTGCTTGTATTGACGGCAGTTGAAGTAAGTAGTGTTGGATTTGGTTGGATATCAAAATGGCGGATCCCGCGTGGGCGGTTCCGTTAGGGATTTTTTAACTTAAAATTATTTTGTGATAATTGTTTTGAAACTGTTGATTTGTCTCTTTCAAATTTTGAATGAGTAGTTTTTTAGCTATTGAATGTTTGTACTAATAATAGTCTTATAAATGGTTCTACAAAAAAATAAAAATAGACATAATATTGGAACTAATATTTATTATACTTGGACCATTTTTAAAAAAATATTTATGTTGATAAACTTATATTAATAACTAAAATGTTCCAATCACCATAGTCCCCAGATATCTTATCCTACCTAACCTTTTATCCTCATATCACATTTCTAAAAAACTACTAGAACAAATCTTGATTCTGATTTGTCAATTTTTCAGAAATATTATCCACTGAATAATTTACAGAAAGTTCTCATTTAGCTCATCATATCGATATCAATGATGTGTTGAGTAAACTACAAATAGTATTATTGCTTATAATAAATTTATAAATTGGTAATAATTACTTATAATGGACTAAGTCAAGTGATCATTTAACTATAATTGTATACATTTATAGTTAATTTTTTCCCAATTGAAGTTTATATTCACAAATAATGATATTAAATTGCTTATTCTATTACATTGTCCATTAATATTAACCAAGTGACAAATATATAGTATGTAATATCTTATTTTTTGAGTTTATGTTTAGGAATTATTTTTTTAAATGCACCACTTTATGTTGAAGACAAGTTTATTGACAAAAAAATATCAATGTTTAATGGAATATCAAATTGTAATTTTAATGAAGTAAATGAAATAATTTCTCGAGTTGGTTGTATTCTTAAAAATACTACAGGTATAGCTGTGTAAGTAATTAATCATAATAATTATTGTTTTGTTTCATAACATGAGTAATGATTTTAGAAAATATAAAGAAATCATTCAAGATAGTAAGCAACGTATTAAAGATTTTAAATCTGAATTACTTCATATTGAGCATTGTGAAGCAACTGGTATGAAAATAACTTTTAATAAGCATGAGAATTTTGTAATTTGTTTTTAATTATTTATGGCTTAGTACTGTGTCAGCCTGGGTCCTTGAGTAGGATTTTTGTTTTGGTGCCTAACAAATCTTAAGTTGTTATTCAATTATATGCATGCAATTTCAAACTATAATGTAAGTTGTATATTATTATATTTATTGGCTACCTAAATTTATAAAAAAAAAAACATAATCTTATACTTATTTTATTAAAAGTTTATTAAAATCATTATTTCATTTAAAATTATAAAAATCCTTGCATTGTTTGTATAAACATTCAATTTCCTCATTGTTATGTATTTTTAAATACGATATTTTAGTGTTGTTATCATTGACCAAGCTTGTATATAGTTAAGTTATTTAGTTTGAAAATAAACTGAGAGTGGAGTAGAGACAGTCATGGTGTAATTTCCAGGGGAGGAGGGACAAAATGAAACTAGCTTCTAAAACCTATTATTCTGTATGAACATAAAATATTTTAAGCAAAAGTGTAGTATCGAGTATGGTATTACATATGAAATAAGTATAATATGGATTTAAAGCATATATAATTCTTTTTGCATACTTTATTATTTTTTAGGGGGGCATGTCCTTCCTATGAGTGCCCTTGGAGGCATAAAATATGTATAAAATAAGCCATAGAAATAGTTTCAGAGTTTAACAATTTTTCTAACAAAACTATAGTAATTACCTTGAAGTTGTTGTCTTTTCCTAGTATAATTTCAATTAAAAACTAGATGAATGTAACAAATTTACTATTATCAATAATATTATTTTTTAAAATTGAAAATGTATGACTGCTAATAACATTAGTATGGGTCAACGAGTGTGATGCTTAGGAACACTTGGACTAATATATTTCCAGACTGCAAATATTTTTATCTTACTAACGTATGAGAGAAAAAATACATGTATTGCTTGTCTAATTTAGCTATTTTAACTCATTTATATTTTTGTGCTCATAATGTTTTAACAAGATTTAATGTAGTTTGGTTTTAAAAAAGTTAAGGGTCTCAGGCAGCAATGACCGCCTTGACCAGGCTGACACTGGCTTAGTATAATATAATATTTATTTACAAAAACCAATTATTGTTTATTATGTTTTTTTACATACTTGAAGCAAATGAAGTCTCGGAATTAAAACAAAAATGTATTAATTTGTGTGCAAACTTTCAACAAAATAAATTAATTGCTCTGAAGTGTGCAAGATTAACTGATATTATATTAAAAACTCCAGAAACTTTGGATGCCAACATAATTAATTTAACTTTTAATGTAAGTTCTTAATTAATGTTATGTTATGATTTTGTATTATCCTATTTATTAATATGTACATTATGTAGATAAATCAAGAAGAATTAATGGACAATTATGGAAAAGTTGATCTGGTTAAATTCCTTACAATCATAAAAAATACTTTAAATGGTTATATAAATTGGTGTGAACAGCTAAATGACGAAGAAAATATTAATATGATGGTTAAAGAATCACAACAATCAGTTATTGATATGACCGACCAAATTCTATCTTATGAGAAACATATAAACATTTTAAATAGCATAGTTGATAATTTAAAAATTGAAAATCAAGTATTATACAAAGAAGTATTTTCTAGTAAGTCAATTTATTATTTTTATTATTATGTTCAATTATAAAATTAAAAAGAGTACCACCCTGCTGTATAGTAGTGTCTAGAAAGATCATTATAACAAACTTGTTATATTTGAATTAAAGGATATTAAAACATTGTATACAAAAATGATTCTGAGGAAAGACTTGTTTGACATTATTGCTATTAAAGTAATTTATTTTATTATAGGTAGGATAATGAATTACATTTGAAAATGTAGTTGTGTGTGTAAAATAAAATTATATACCTTATGCTTTATTTCAATTTTCAAGTACCTAAAATAATATTTTTAAATTACAAAAAAATAACAAATTATTATTCTTGTTTAAATATCCAATTTTGCCCCTAATTTTAACTTTGAATACCTATAAAAGAAACTGTATTGATAAAATGTTTAGAATTTTTGGTTACAATATGAATTACTTATGAATTGTTTGAACTGTCAATTCTTAACTATAAAAATTGATCATCATTCCTATGTATCTTTAGTATTTTTGAATTAATATTATAACTACTTATGAGGTATTCCACACCAATGACATTCTCAAATGCAATTTTTTCGGCAAACATTAGTTTAACATACTACAGTATCATTAGTATCAAATGACTAAAAGTAAAATAAATACTTTAATAACAATAATATCATAGCATTTACTTAATAGTTACTAGTTAGTAATATTATAAGGTAACAACTGTCATCGTTCAGAATCATTTTAAATAAACAATGGTTATAGTAATTAAATTTAATACGTCTATTACACTGATTCGTCTTATTGACAATAAATTTTAAAATAGCTTACAAATATCAAAATTTTTGTGAGCTCGTAAATAGCTCAAAATAAATAAAAATATTTTGATAATTGTTCAGCAAGAAATTGTTAGTATAAACATTTGGTCTATGTTTAAAGTAACCAAAGTTATTATTTAAAAATCATTTTTGTCGAAAACTGGTTTTTCACATCCTTGTTTCCTTTATTTTAATTTTTTTTTTGTGGTATTTTTCCGATGCTTTTGGAAAGTACTGAGAATTTTTACTTTTGACCTTTTGAAATTCATCAAAGTTAACTCTGCAAATTATTTTGTAGTTATAAATGTATAAACTGTTCAATTCGTTTAACTAAGGATTGAACATTTTAAACAAGGTTTTCATAAGTATTCTATACTGTAACTAAAAAATCTAAAATATATATTAATACAGTATTTTTAATAGATATTTTAAGTTCAATTTTGGACAAAATTAGATATTTAAACAAAATATAACAATTTTATTAATTTAAATGTATTATCCTTGAGAACTTTTAAAGTATTATGGATAAAATGTTTTCTGAAAAATACCTACTGTTTTGCTAATAGTAAAACAAATTACTTTAATTGCAATTTATCATAAAATATACATAATATGGTAATATAGATTGACTCTCTCATAATCGTTTTTCGTATACAATGATTTTTTATCATTGAATACAAATTTAACACATTTATGACAGTGACCCACATGACACATAATGTTAAGTAGAGCAGTACTTGACCACCTTTTTTTGTTTTTACCATTTTTGAGTATTTTTTTTTAGCAGGTACATCATTCTTAAATTTTTAGTTAGTTTTATTAGCATTCCCGTACTTAATATATTTTATAATCCTTAATACCTATAATTATTTTCTTAGAGTAAATATATCTATCATAAACAAACATTTTACTTTTTTTAGGCAAAAGTCTTGAAAATCTCGATCCAAGAATACAATCAGTGTACAAAATTATTTCTCCAATAATTTTAAAAACAGATTTCAGTGATAAACCGAAATTAATGACTTCAAAAGAAAGTAATAAATCAAGGCGATCAATTTTACTACATTCTCTAAGTCAACCATATAAGTATCAGACAATAAATTTTGATACCATTAGATGTGTGTATAATGAAACATTACCAAATCCAATTAAAGAAGATAATATACAAGAAGTAATTATTATAATCAACTTAATATATAATGTGTTCTATAGAACTTCTCATAGTATCATATTCAAATATAATATATATTGTGTATCGTAATATATATATATATATACAATTAAAAAAATCCCAATAAGTAGTAAGTATTATTCATTACTACAATATATTCAACATATTATATATATTATTGGGATTTTTTTAATTGTACTCATCACAAATAGTACTTAAGTTGGGCTCTGGAGATGCTCCTTTTTACGTGTTTCAAAATTGAACACTTACATTTTCTTGTTATATTAGATTAAATATTTTTAATATATTTGTGTGCACTACATCTTAGGCAAAAACAGTGTCTCAAAGTGTTCTTGTCGATAACTTTATTATTAATTTATAATAGTTAATCCAAACTTAAAATTAAAATAGTATTAATAGATTTTTTGTTTTCGTGTTTTTTCAAAATCTGAAATAATAAATAGTAAATTATTTTATGAATTACTTAAATAAAATTATATTTTAAGTATTAAAACAAGTGTTAAGGTTTCAGTAGAAGTGGCCAGTTGAGTTTATAAAAATAAAAATATCATAGGTTAGGACAAATATGGTGATTAACTAAATAATTTTTATTGAGTCAAATTAATAATAAGTTTTATAAAAACCTTTAATTTCTAGTTTCAAAGTACAAAATTTAATCATAACTCAGTTAATTTTCTTTAATATTTATAAATTATTATGTATAATTGTAATTAATCTTTTAAAAAAACCTACAGGAAATGGTGGAAGAAAATAATGAATTACATGAAGCAGAAGTTAAAATATTACAAAGTTATGAAATTGGAAACTTGCAGGTAAATATACTTATATGTAATATTAATAGTTAAATATAAATTTAGTTCTGTAGTATAATAATATAGTAATAAAATGAGTGGTTCCAATGAATTAGAAAATTGTTGTGCATTATATACTATCTTTTTTTAGGATAAAACGTATGCTACTCTTGAAAATCAACCTGTATATACCACGGATATTGCAATGATGAATGAAACTGAACATAAGAATGGCCGCAAATCTCAAATTATAAAAGATGAAATTAAAAGTGTATCTATTTCACGAAAATCAATTGAAAACATAAAGCAGAAGTTTAGTAGAATTAAAAAAGAAGCAATGAGTACAATTCCTCATTCACCTCAGTCACCATTTTAAATGCATTAAGTATCAATGTATAATTTTAATACAACAAATAAATTAACTATATAATTTTATTGTTAATAGTAAAAATTATTATAATATCAATTAGTATACATAGTACATAACAATGTTGTAGTAATAAGTACCTACCTGTATGTCAAAAATTAAAATAAATATATAAATGTTAACTAATCCAAGTATTTGTAATAAACAATTCTTAAATAACCTACACTTAAAGTAAGATTCTGTTCCTCAACTATGAGTTGTGAATTGATATTTTCATCATATCACAATAAGATTTTTTTCCAGGTTGGTAACCAGCTAGCTACTTTTATGTCACACCATGTTACAATTATTACTATTAATATAAATTTATTTTCATTGTACAATTTACATTGATTGTATAGAAATAAAAAAGATAGTTTTAATTTCATTATTTATTTTTTAAAATAGATCCTAGAAATTAAATTATAAGATTGGGACCAGTTGATAGTGTCCGCATTATTGAGAGTGTAGAGGTTACAAACTTATACAACATCTAAACTACATAATACATTATGTATAAATGCACATTTTTGATGGGGATTTAAAAGTGCCTATTTGTTGAGGACCTAATGGTGTCCATTAATATATGTTGCATTACACATTTTGATGATGCTGCTACCAAAAGAAAAAAAAAGAAAATATAGGATTTAAAATTATTTCACATCATGAGAATGAGTCATTAATATACACGATGCTCATACATAAAATTAATTGCAGACTACCTGTCAGCACACCATACAAAAAAAATCGATCTGGCATGCACCTTCATACTCCACCTGTCATTCAGACATAATTCCCAGTCAAACACTGTGCTTTCACTGGATGGACTATAGAAACTATATGCAATTAATTATGTTTGTCATTATTTTCTTTAGACAGTGAAATGTACAAAATATTTTGACTAATTTATTTTATATTATAATATTTAGTAGGGATGGGCCGATACCACTTATTACCGATATCCGATATTCCGATATAAAACCGATACCTGATAACACAAATAATATTACCTAGAAAAGTGAAAACATTGATTATTATAAAATAATCTTTAGTGTTTGATTATTAATAACCTAACCTGTGCATTTGTGAATTATGATACTATCAATACTATGCTGATCGATAGGTTTTTTTTTTTGGTATCGGTTGAAATATCGGTTTTGAAAAAAAAACCGATACCGATAAAACCGATATCTAGAATCGGTTCTAGTATCGGCCCATCCCTAATATTTAGGTAGGTATCCATTCAGTATATTGACATACCCAGGCAAGTACCTAGGACCTCATCTTGGGGGAGGGGAATAATTTTTTTGAAAATAATCCAAACACTGTAATACATTTTTATTATACGTGATATACGTTAACCATACATTTATTTAACTAATGTCATTTAAATGATAACGTATAAATAAATAAATATATAGGTAACTAACTCTGTATAAGGAATAGGCATAAGAGCGGTTTTGTCCCATTTTTGAATGCACACTTGACACTTATATGAATTTATTAAAACAGTAGATTATATAATATTTAGAATCTTATAAGATAAACTTATAATAAAGGCTTTGGGGGGAGGGGCAATCGCCCGCACCACCCCCTTCAATTACTTGCCTACTGCCTAGACATACCGTAGATTCATTATAGATCTTATTGACTTTTTATAATTAACAATAATACATGAAATATTATAAAATATTTTTTTTAATAGTCCTACACATATACACAATTATAAAACAATTTAAACATTTCCATTATTGACGCAGACAAGGATCTGGGGTGGGGGAGGGACTAAGTGGTTTTACAGCAGTTCTAGATACAACTGAAAAGTAAAATAGTTAATTGTTATAGAAGAATCTGGATATTTTTAGAAATCATACACTAATTTTTCTTTGTAAGTATTTATGTTTCGTTGAACTATATTATATATTAGTTAATATTTTGATTTACAACAAATGCAGTTTTGTTGTCTAATTTGCCCAACACCCCAGTATACAAAAAAAAAAATCAGGAATACCTACACTTTATTAAAATGGTGTGGTATATAATATTGAAAATATATTTTATTTATTTAAAAGCTATAGAACCACTATTCACAAGATGCCATAGTAACTTGTTAAATTTACAAAAAATGTTTAAACATACTTTTTTTTGCAGTTAATGAATAATTTTATTTAAAAGAGCAATAAACAACAAAAATAATTTTTCAACACAGTAAAAGTACTTTATTCATTTACTAAACAAACTTTTGCTTTGGTAATACTGGATACTGTACATGTTAATAATAACATAATATTAAACAGATCATAATGATCATAGAATAATGCATTTTACATTTAAAAGTTTAACATAATTAAAAATGAATACTTTACATATCACAAAATACAAAATTTTCCAAAAACCCATACAACACCAATATTAATAACAAGAAATACAAATTTAAATCTTTAAGTACTTTGAAAATATTTATCTCATATAGTTTTAACTATAAGCTTTGCAAGTTATTAAATATAACATAAATAGAAAAAGTTCAATTAAAAAATAATATTAACAATATCACATTTTAACTACTAATGATAATACATTTTTAAACATACTACAAAAGATCTACATGTTTTGTGGTGAAACATGTATTTTAAATTAAATTCCAAAAATCATTAAAAAATATCACATACCCTTAATCAGGACTAGTAGCAATTTAAAGATATATTTGAATGGTTTTTAATATAATATTTACTTACTATATTAATATTAATAAATGTAATTAAAAATACTTGATTTACAATGAGTTAATTATATTTAATTATGAAAAGCAGCATATAAAACTAAATTAATTTCTTCATTAATTTTTATAGAGCATATTTTTTCTTGATAAATGTTTAAAACAATACAATTAATTACTTAAATGTATACATTTGGTTGTAATTAAGAAACTAAATAACAAAAGTATTTTACTTTAAATAAAATAACAATAAATTATTTTTGTTAAAAAAAGCCTGCTTTAATACAGGTAGGTTATAATACTGTTTTGAAATAAAAATTAATTCTACAATATTACCATTTGTAGTTATTGTTAACTTGAGATGTACTTGGACTTGAAAAATTTTGTTGATAATGTCTATTACTTGTACCTCTAATATCTATAATCAAAGAATTATTTTAATATTTTTTGTATGCATCCTGTAGCCAGGGAGGGGAAGTTTTAGGGTTTAAGCCCCTTCCACCACAAAAAAAAATCCTGCCTACGGTACTGGTCATATGTAATAAAAATAAATATTGTACATTTTAATTAGGGAAGGATTGATACAAATTTTTACCAACATCCGATACTGATATATTGTTATGCTATCGATAAAAAACAGATAAAACATTTAATTTTAAAAACACCTTTTTTGGCATAAAACATAACCGATATTAAAAGATAACTTATATCAGTCTATCAAAAAATCTATAAATTTATGATATCAATATATTAAGCAGATTGATTTAGATTTTTTTTTGAAATCAGTTCTGATTTCGGTTTTAAAAAAGACTGATACCACCAATATCAAGTTTAAATTCTAGCATCGGCCCATCCCTAATTTTAATGATGCTTGGAATCACAGCGTCAACCAATTTTGTTTAGATTTCCCCACTACACTATGGAACCTAATTTTCAAGTCAGTCGCTGCATTTTAATACAAATAGAGTATCGTAAAAGGGGTTATACTTTTTTGTTGGAATGTTTACTTACTAGGCATGTTAAAACTATTTCTACTTGTTCTAAAACTTGAGCTGCTGTCTGTATAACCTGTTGAATAAAGTTTTTTTATTAAATAAAAACATAACTAAATATAAATATTATTTTACTTTTATTTTGAGAGTGCTGGCCATATGGATATTTGCGAAAAGAAGAAAATGAAGAATTATCATTATTTTTGCTATGACGACCTTATGAACAAAATAAATATAATAAAGTAATAACACTGACATAAGATTTTGATGACTGTAGTTATAAACTTAAATAAGCTAACCTTTATTACTATTCTCTTTCGGACGTTTACCAACATCATCTGGAGCCTCCAATCCTACAGCGCTATCTTCTATAGATAATATTTTAACAACTGATTGAACGACACTACTAAAGGACTATACAAAAAAATGTAATATAAATTAATATTATAAACACAAAATAGTAAACTAATATAATTACACTATGTTGGGAGATCATTTTATTTTTAAGAAATTCACGGTAAGCTAAAGTAAGACATAACCGCATGTTCAAGATTTTTGCAATATCTTCGGAATTTCCAACAAAACTAGTCCAGCCATCTAGGTTTAACGTTCCTAATTTGTCATCATTTTCTTCATCACTATCATCACTATCATCTATAATAATGAAAATTCGTTTTTGAAATCATTCTTAAAGTAACAGCAATGTATGAATATTTTTTTAATCTACCTTCAGTTTTAACAGAATCTTGAGGTAATTTCATAGCACTAGAAAAAAGTGCCACAGACATTGGAGATACTACTGTGCAGTTTTTTATAAATTTTTTAGTATTGAAAGAACTCATTTCTTCAAATATTATCCATTCTGATGGTAAGTCTTTGACATAATTTTCACGTAAGACACTTGATCCGTGGTAAATAACACTTTTTTCTGTCCTATTAAATTGCAAGACAATGAATTAAAATCAATTACTGTTACTTAATTTATAATTAAATGTAATGAATTACTTTGTTTTCAAAATTGGTCTTGGATTAGATTTATCTAGTTTAGCCAAGTTTGGATATAATCCAGCTAATAAGCAAGCTTTAACAGCAGCCCAATTATTTGAGTTGATATTTACATCCCTTATATCGTTAGGACCAGCGCGAGTCTGAATTAACTCCAATGCTCTTAACTGACCTAATAATTGAGTTCTAGTTTGTGTAATTAATCCCATAATTGATTGTGAAACAAGGTTAAACAAATCACTATCAACCATATTTCCTTCATTAAATGCCTAAATAACATTATAAAAATTATTCTTTTACCATAGATTAAGAAAAAATATAGAATTAAAGAACTACAGTTTGAGGGGCAGTAATTAATCCATCTGAACAAATACATCATAGTTTTTAGTTTTATATTTCGATCTATTTCTTACTTGATATAGACGCAAAAGGACTATATGATCACTCAATGAATCACCAGCTAATTTCTTGCGAATAGATCCTAGTGAGGTCTTCATATTTACATTAAGAGTCAAGTTAAACGGTTCTCTGTAAATAATTTATAATTATTATTGCAAATATTATAAATATTACAAAAATGTACCATACCTATTAGCTAAACAGCTAATAATTGTTAACACAGGATCCAAGCATTTCAAAAATATAGCAAATACTAGTGATTTAGCATAATGAGATTCAATAGATAAATCCAACATGAAAAATCCAAGATCTGTTAAGTCTTCATTCACATCCATTGCTTCTATTGTCTTTAAGTATTCAAGAGCAGATGTAACTGATAATGTTGGTGGTGGTTGTATAGCTAATGCTAAAAAGTCTACTACTCTCATATTGTTGGAAATCACTTTTGCTAACATGCATAGTTCCTACAAAATAGTTTTGTTAAGTAAAAAATATTATACTAAACAGATACACAAATTAATTTTACAACAATATTAAGATATTCCGTTTTTTTGAACATAATAATAATATATAAAACTTAATATAATATTGTTATACATTAAGCCAGTCAGTTATAGTTGGGGACACAAAAAGTGGAGGGTGACCTTCATTGTACCGCAATCTGCACCCTGTCAGTAGACAATGCTTCTCAACACAATTTAAGATATATAGTATGGTTGGCCGACAAGATCGTATTAAAGTAGAAACCTCAATTTGGCGATAACATTCATCATGAGCGCCCTCGTTCACATTCGCTCCATTATTTTTATTTTTATTTTATAATTGCTTCAGCGTTTTCAACATATTATATAGTATAATAGTTCATTCTGGTAAAATTCCGCTTTGTACGCCTACATCATCAAAACAAACATTATCCAATACTTCAAATTCTCCTCTTCATGTGGAGAAAAAGATCATAACTTTTATCTCACCTAACCGTTTCGCCTTTCTCGACATAGGTGATGACTCCATATTCAATGCGGCTCCATCCTTCAGCGACAGCACTGTTGAACAATCACACTCTCTCATAGACCTCCATGCTGAGCCCATTGTTTTACCCTCTATACATCAGAAACATCAATAACTTCTCAGCATTTATTAAAACAGTCGGCCCTAACGGGCTTACATGTCAGTCCACTCCTTGTCCCAATGGTTAAGATAATTTCAAAGCTTTGGCTAACTATTTGATGGAAACTAACGCTAGTTTATATACTTTTAGTCTTTGCATTCAGCGTCCTTTTAAGATTGTTATAAGAAACCTCCATCATTCTACTCTCAGTGCTGACATTTTGTTCGCATTGTTGGAAGGACATATAGTGAAACAAGTCCACAATGTAAATAAAAATAAAATCATCTTCTCCAATTATATTTTGTCGACCTCAAACTCAATGATAATAACAATCAAATCTTTAACGTCACTTTATTACTACAAACGAAAGAAGCAATTGAAAAATCAAATAAAACAATTTACGGTCTACTGCAATGTTTCAATTGTCAAGACTATGATCACACAATGAATTACTACCATCATCTATCTCGCTGCAATAAATGTGGAGTCTTACGAGTCAGATAACTTTACCAAGGGTTGCTCCTGTCTAACTAAATGTGTCCACTGTTCCGAGGATCATATGGCCAGTTTCAAGGTGTACCGATTCTACCAATCCATTCTAAATCGACACAAAATCAAGTCCTCCAACCCTCACTTAAGGTACCTTGCAAACTCTCCTCAATTTTATCCTTCACATGCCTCTGCTGCTACTTCTAGTTGTTAACTGCACAATTAATCTAAAAAATTCATATCTTAATTTAGCTGTTTCAAAATTCCTCCCATTAACCTCTATTCTTAACTAATTTCTATCTATCGTATTAATAAACAAATAATCAAGACATTAGATCCTAATTATTTTTGATATTACATACATTAATTTTGTTTCTCTTTCTTATCTGTGTTTATTATTATTTTCATTATCACACCATTATGCTTAACGGTAACTATCTCTTATAGTGTTCATAATTTAATTGTCGAACTGCAATTGTTTTTACTGGAAGTTCTAAATCTTTTTAAAAAAAAAGTAGAATCCAAATTAAATGACCAGAACAGCTGGAATTTTATCACTAGCGCTTTTGAACTTATAGCCGTTATAACATGCAAAAGTTAGTGGTGAATTTACTAGCTGTTTTTAAGAATGATCTCAATACACTTTATCATAATTAATTGGACAACCATAGTATCTTAAATCATGCTTCTCAACCTGCGTGTATAACACATTGTGTAATGTACAGAATTGAGAACACATCGGACAATTTTACAGCACACTCTAATTTTACTCCACTGTTCGTGTTGATTTGAATTATTTAGATATTTATTTTCTGTTTTGCAATTACAAAAATATACTCGACCAATCATCATTTCCTATTTCAATAAATTAAATGTACTATATTTTTGTATATTTACTTGTAGAGGCATTCTAAGAATTTCAGGTACATCATGAGTAGCCATGTGACTATGATGTTCTCTAGTATAAAGACGATAACATTCGCCAGCACATAATCTTCCAGCACGGCCAGCTCTTTGTTTTGCACAACTCTGGGATATCCAATTTACATTCATACAACTAATACCATTAAAAGCATTGTAACCTTTCTAAAAATATAAATATAAAATGTCAATAAATTATCAAAATTTTATCAGAAAGCATATAAATAATAATAATTTGAGTTTTTATTGTTTTAATTAATTTTAATCCTTAATAATGTTGAACATTAAATACCATTTACCTGTTTTACTCTCCCTGAATCAATCACATATACAACATCATTAATTGTAACACTTGTTTCTACAATGTTAGTTGCTAATATAACTTTTTGGTGACCTTTAGGTGCAGGTTGAAAGACTCTACGTTGATCAGATGTCTTTAAAAAAATAATTAAATATAACTCAAAAACTTAAAAATGTATTGCTATTAAAATATTACCTGCATCATTGAATGTAACATGTAAATTGTAATTTTTAAATTATCTTTAGTAATAAGTTCTTCAATTATAACTTTATTAACCATAGACATATCTTCAAATCCAGGCAAAAAGACTAAAATAGAACCTATAACAACACATTGTTGAAAAACACACTTTTTGTTTAAAATATACTATATTATATCATACAACCAAGTTTAATTACCAGCGTTTTTTTTAAAAAGTATATGTTTTATGAGATATGTTATTAAATAGGCATCAATTATAATATTAGGAGGTAAACTTTTTTTATATAGTTCTAGTCTCTCTTTAACTTCCACTTCATCCGAATTTTCATTTTTCTGGATATCTGTCTGTGCATGAATGCCTTTGTTGTTAATAATTAAATCTCTAGTATCAAATTGTTTAAACTCTGTTGCCCAAGTAGCTGCGTCCATATTGAAGACCCTGGTTCGAATGTTTGGATTAGCACCCATGTTTAATAATGTAGTAACATAATCATTTAATCCATGAACTGCTACAAGCATTAACAAAGTTACACCAGTATCTGAATGCTAGATCAAAATTAAATTAATTAGTATTATTATTTAGTTTCATAAATCAATTAATTGGTTTATAGCATTATACTCAATTTATAATTTATAATGTATTTACATATATTAATTATAGATAGCAGCATTTATTATAATTTATAAACAATAATAAATTCAGAAAATATTTTCAATGAGAAATTTAGTAGAAATAAAAATTATTATGGAATTAATCAAATTAAATACTAAATTACTGTAATAACTTATGAGGAATCTTGTTATAATTTTTCAAATTTTTAAAAATTCAAACATTAAATGAAAAAAAATATTATAACAGTAGAACTTTTTTTTTTTATCAATGTTTAAATAAAATAGCGTGTAAATGGTTGATGCTCTATTGTACAGTAGGTTACAAGCGAATCACTGTAATGGGTAGTATTTGGAATGATATAAAATCATTGTAAGCAAAAAACGATTTTCAGGGAAGACTGTCTGTAAGCCTACAATATTGCTAAGTAATTTAGTATATTTGATTTTATTATTGTGATGAAAGTAATTTACTATTAAGCATTAGTACTACAATAGATTTAATTCATTTTTGCCAAGAAAATACATTTGAAAAGACTTTGTGTATAAAATATAATAATTACTATAGTACTAGTTTCGAGTACCTACTAATAATAATTTTAAAATAACTTAATCCCTTATTCTTGTACTACATTTTTAAGTTTTCGGACTGAAAATTAAACATTCTAAATTCTAATGCCTAGTAGATAATAGTTTAACAAGTAATAAAAAAATATAAAATATTTTGAAAATTTTAGGGTGTATAGCAAGTGCGGATATAAAAAAATCAATGAAAATGTCATGTAACTTTTTTTTTTAGTTACATCATAGTCGAAAATCGATTTTGTCAAAAACTGGATTTCTGTAAAAATTCCCATTTTTCCTGTTGCTTTTAGAAACTATTAGGCATTTTTTACTTTGACCCTGCCAAAGTAGTAATTAAATTCACTGTCCCATAAAAAAGATGGTGTTGAAGAAAATCAAAGCACTTTTACTGCCCCAAAATGACAGACGAAAAAAAACATTATTGTAAAATCAATACATTCATCACTCCGCTCAGAATCTAAAAATTAAACAAAATTTAAAATAAAGTATTTAAAATAGCTCCAACCAAGAACTAAAACTTAAAAACAAAAAAATCAAATGACTACAAAAAGCAAAGAGTCAAACAATTTCAAGTTACTACTGCTATTCTTTATAGAATTATTACAAAATAAGAAAATTTTTTGTTTTACACGTGAATATTCTATTTCATTGGAAATTATTTGTAGTTACAACTTTTTGAACAAGTAAAAAATGTTTTGTCGACAATTACTTGACAAAAAAAAAAAAATCAAAAATGTATAATGCCTTTAAATAGCTCAAAAATATTCAAAATATTAATCATGTACAAAAATACTATGACATCAATTTTGTGAAAATTGTATGTATTTGCAGTTAGTTGTTTTTGAGTTACATCAAAAAAACAAAATTGATTTGTTTTTATCAGACTAGTTTAGTGTAAACATGTTCATTTCCCTCTAATTTTTTTATTGTTTATCCCAACTAATAAGAAAAATATTGAGCATTTTTTTTAAACTTTAAAAAGAATATCAACTAGATCAAATTTTCTATTAGAAACCCCATGCTTGAAAATTGAAGCATTTTTTTTTACTATTTATGGTGTATACAAAAAAAAAAAATAATAATAAATACATATTAATGTAAGATCATTACATTCATCGCTACACTCAGAATATGAAAATCTGAAAAAGATAGATATATAATCTCTAACTCATCACCCATCAACTTTTTATACTTAAATTTAAATGTTAAATTGTATCAAAATACATATAAATTACAAATTAAAATTGAATACTTAAAAAAATAAAAATACTTGATAATCTACTGGGATTCCTTCTGACATAATGTAATATATCATTCTATCAATTTGTTCAATTTCAGCATTGAACCAGATTTGGTGCATACAATCATCCAATTCTGATTTTAACCATTCTTGATCAGGCATCAATGTAGTAATCTAATAAAGAGCAAAATATGTAAAATACATTTAAATTAAAATAAACTATAAAATATATATTTTATTTACTGGTTCTATAAGGTTCATATTCTGAACAGCTTCAACAGTTCTTTCTACAATATCATTATCCCAATATCCAATTTTTGTTTTATTTTTTATTCTTGACATTGATGGAGACTCATATTTAATTCTATAAAACAAAAATAATGTCATCAGATAACAAAAATTATAATAATATACTATTATATTTACGTGTCCAAAATGTCCTCTAAAAAATAATCCTGCACAGGGAAAATTTTTCCTTCCACTAAAAATGAAATGATACATACATATATATATAAATACTATCATTGAAAATGCATTAGTATTTTGATTTTTACCTTTCAATACAGGACAGTTATTAAAATAATTTGAAAATAAGTGTATATCTGCTGTAGCTGACATTAAAATAAGTTTCAAATGATTATATTTTGGTAAAATCATACGCAATGCTATGAGAAGAAAGTCCACATGTTTATCCCGCTCATGTACTTCATCTACTATTACATGGGAAACATTCATCAACATTCCTTTATTAGGTTCATTATCCTTTTGATGCCGATCCATAAGTGTCCTTGTCAAAACACCAGTTGTGCAATATATAATTGTTGTATCTTGACTAACACTACATTTACAATTGTATAAGTTAAAATGTTAATAACATTATATATAGATATTGAGAATGTAAATTAGTATATTACCAGCTTTCAAGTCTAACTTGATATCCAGTACTCATTCCAATACTTTCTCCACGCTCATTAGACACTCTATCAGCCATTGATATAGCTGCAATCCTCCTTGGTTGACAACATATAACCCGGCATGGTTTATTTTTTGCAGCACTATCATCAATTATGAACTGTGGGATCTAGAAAGAAAATATATTGAACTTTCAACTATATAAAATACAATAATGTTCATATTTTTAAAATTATGAAAGCAAATATTATAAGTATGACAAAAAACATAATTTAAAAATAAACATTTTAATCGTTTTTTACTTGAGTGGTTTTTCCAGATCCAGTCTCAGCTGTGATGATTACTACAGGATTATTCTCAATTGCGTGAGTTATTTGTCCTTTTTTTGCCCATATTGGTAAAGACTTTCTCATCAATAATAAATCTTCATCAACAGAAAAACGAGGTATAGACATGGGCTTATCACACATAAGTGGAAGATTCCGTTTACAATTTGCCACTTAATATGTATGTAAAAAAAAAATAAAGATTATGAGACATTATTATATTATTACACTATTATATTTAAGAAATAAATAATGCATAAAAGCATTGAGGAGGCCCTTATTTGATGAGCTAAGAAATGTTTTTGTTCAATATATTTTGGTTTGTATCTTCTAGATGTATTAAGTCAAATATTAAAGTACTTATTGGAAAGTATTACACTTGAATAACACTCAACCTCTTATTGTGCCAACTCGGGGTTAAAAGTTTTATAATTTTTCATATTTATTTTAAAAGCTTTAGCACTTGGCATAAAAAAGTATGAAACCACGTATAACAACGTTTTAATAATTCATTAATTTTTATAAAAAATATTAAAAAACAAAAAAAATTCTTCACTAGTTATTTGTAGTTTTGTATACATTTTACAAATAGACAGAAATGCAATAAAACTACTTGAACAAAAACTTATGAAATTTAATTTTCTAAAAAATAAAAGTATGTAATACGTAAAATTATAAGTAGATAATCTAGCCGTTGTAATTGTCTAATTTATATAATAAAATCTAAAAACAATCACTTGTTTTAAGTGATTGTTTTTAGATTTTAACAGCTAGAATGCAGTCTTAACTAGTATAGATGTTACTCTATGATCATGTCTTAATTGGAAAATCGATTATATTTGGTGTTATTAATATTTCTATTCTTATTGTACATACAAATTAGTTTTCAGATATTAATATACATAGTATAAAACTTTTTTATCTTCTATTATTTAATTAATTTTTTTTTTTAGTTTTGACACATGTATTGTTAATCTTATTTCATAAAAATTTCTTTAACTCCTTGATAGATTTGATACTCAAAATTCCAAACAAAAATAAATATATCTTGGATAATGATAAATTAACAAAAAACTTTTTGAACAATGTTATATTTTAATTTGTTAACATTGTTAGGTTCTAAAATTAAGGTTCTTACATTTAATGTTTTGACCTAAGATTTTTAATTAAATTTGAAAAAATAAGACAACTCCTCAATTGTTTTAGTCGACACCAAGAGACCTAAATACTATTTTGTAACCTAAAATACTTTTTAATATAATTTAACCAATCTAGATGGACTATGATAAAAAATTAAGTAGGTATACAATATGGAAGTATAAAACATTCCGTTGTATTCGTTATTTAAATAAATTCAGTCCTAGATAAAATATTCCAGGTTTCACACTATGCTATGAAAACATCTATTAAGTATAAAATATAAATGATAAATATTAAAATATGAATTAATTAATTGTTTAGAAGTTTATTTTATATTATTCTTAAGCTATGTGAAATCATCATATGCAGTTATTATGAACCTAACTTTGAAATTAAGCCTTTTTACTTACCCGCCATTCGTCGATATGGTTTCATAGGATTAGGAAGTAATTCATCATACATTTGTTTAGTAATAGGAACATGATCACAGATTTTTCTTATTATATCATTTGAAGCTACAGATACTTCTATACTACAAGCCTTACTATTGACTTTTTTTTTATCCATTTGAATAGTTATTGATCGATGTCCTGGTTTTCTGAAATTAAAAACAAATGTATAAATATTTATATTATAATTTTACACTTCATCATATTATACACTATTATACATTTTATCATTCATATGAAAAGCAATCAATGAAATGAAATTGAATTATAATTTTAACACATAGAACTAGTAGAAATTTAAAGTTTAATTTGTTAAAAACCCACCCAACTTCATAGCAAACTTTTAGAAAAATATTATAATGCAGAACAATATAATTTTAGAACAAATTTGCACCAACATAATCTCTGATGAATTACATCAATGTTATAAATGAGCATTGAAAAACTGTTGAATTCAGAATGATTATCATTAATTTATTTATAACTAATTCCTGTTAAACTTTCATTACTGCAAAAGGGTTTTTACCACTAAATTCTAGGAAACAAGGAAAATTGAAGTGCAGTGGTTTCTAAAATTGTGTACTAATATCAAATATATTTGTACTCTTCTAAAAACATACTATACATTTTCAAATCACACATACGTTTGTGTGTGTAACGTCAATGTTTTCTAAATTTACTTTTTATAATTAAATATAACTAGTTTATTGAAAAGATATTAATTACCATAATATTCAATAAATCAAAAATTAATACTATATTATATCAACTACAATGTACAAGTTAAATTACTATTCACTTTAGATGATATACTTTTAAGAAAGGCATGAGCGAGTAAACAATTTTATTATTTTTTAATAAACTGTGAAATAAAATGGGACTTAAATGAATACAGTTGTATTTTAGATAAATACAAAGGATAAGTAAAGAAACAACTCATACATTCATATTACATAATAAAGTAAATTAATTTCTAATAAAGTTTTACTAACCCATAACTTTTAGATTTTAAGCCAAGTTCAGCACTCTTTAAATGCAAATATTTACGTTCATCTGATGTCAATGTTGATGGAAACGTGTACGCTAAAACAAATAGCAGTATATTTAGTAAGTATATTTTTAACAAACTACATTAATTATAAAAAATATTTAATTATTTGTTAACAAAGTGTCTAAAAATAAAAAATATAAGTTAAGATATTTACTGAAGAAATCATAAATAATTCAATATACAATCAGCTTTAATATAATAATAATGGTATGTGTTAAAATCCTCGATAAATAAAGAAAATGATATAGTTCCGCGAAAAGCAAACATATATATAACAATGTTTTAACTATCACCCCTATGAATTGATTACAAACCAGATACATTCTATCTATTCAGTGCATATTTATGTTATTACACTCATTTCAAGAACATAATTAGTCAAAGAATAACTGTTTTATTATTTTACCAGCTTAATTGTAACTTTTAATACAGTGTGATGACAAAGTGAATCGAGCATGCTCACTCCCATTTTTAAAATAAAATAAAACAGTGAAAATGAATTTATTCAAATTCTTGTTTTTAGAATTTGTAAATATAAACAACATATTTTGAAATACTTGCGATTTTTTTACCTAATATAGAGTGTCTTGAAGCAAAATAAACTTTTGTTTTTCAAAGAGAACTCACCTTAGCTACTGATATACTTAATTCAAAATTTGAAAGAATATTCTTTCAGTTATTAAAATGTATATATTAAAGAGAAGTCTATAACAATGATTTCACAAAAAAATAAAATATATGTTATATCAGACATAAAAATTTAATACACTTGGAATTTTTTTGAATGATACATATTGATTTATTAGTATTAATGATCAAATGTTCAAACAACTACAGATCTTACATCTTACAAACTCATCATCACAAACCTGTTATTATTCTTAGTACACAAAGTTAAATAACCCAAAAACTACTCATCAAAATTTTGATTTTGACAGGTTGACATTTTCAGAAATAATTTACAAAAGAAAAGGGAGGTTGTAATTTGAAAAACAGAAGTATGTACCTCTACAGGACCGTCATAAGTAGTAAAAAAATTTCAAATTTGGAAATATGGTCTCTTTAACTACATAAAAGAGTTCCAAGAATTGGATTTTAAATAACTGCTTAGTTCAAAAGAAGATAAAGGAGGTGAGCCTGCTTAGTGAATCATCCTGTACATTAAATGTTTACGAATCAAACCCATATATAATTCAGAAAATATAATTATATCTTTAGTTTGTAGAATGCAATTAACAAATTAGGTAGTTGAATTTACACTTTGTATCAGATGAAATGAATTTCTGCAATTGATGCGACAAGGAATCTCTACAATCCTGTGATAAATCTCTTATTGGAGGAGACCTGGAAACATCATAAAAGTCCGTATTAATCTCATGTAGTGCAATGTGTATAACGTAATAATAAACATTTTTAATGTTTAACGTTTTTAATTCTACTAAAGATAAATAAAATCATACATGGTGTCGAGAGTAATTTTTCAACAAACTTTAAAAAATGATATCACTGAATTTATGTAAACACGTCTGAGTTTCACGAACAAATTTCTGAATCTTAAATTAATCCATTACATTGTAATAAATTATACTATTGAGAAATCAACATTTGAGATTCAGGAGCTCTAACCAGTAACATGTATCACGAAATAAACTTAATAAAATGATTTTAAAAACAAACGTTTTAAACCAAATCATGAAAACATTGAAGATTGAACCTGAAAAACCGCAAATACTGCTACAAACAGTGTAGGAAAACTTGTATAATAATTTGGCAACATTGTATTTTGGTATCACGACCATGGTATTTTCAGATAGCACCCTTGAAATATTTATGCGGTCCTTAGATCATATTATACGGACATACGGTATAATATGATCTAAGCATGTAGTATTGTAATTTGTAGTAGGTACTGTGTAAACCTTTTTATAATAGGGTGACAATAAGATTCTATGGAAATACCACAAGATACTGCCATCCACTTGAAAAAACATTTTGAAAATAGTTTCACAATTAAACTGCCGCATGCAGCGATCGCATCTGCTAAGTGCTCACTGTTGTTTATTGTTACAGTGGACTCCGCTTTTAGGTATCACGGATATAAGGTTCAGTCGCTTATTAGACTCAAAATTGTCTGAGGCGGTCCGGACGTATCCAAATACGCTATACAAAATTCGGTTATAAGACTCAAATTTTGTAAAAATAAACATTTTTGGTCAAAATTTAGAAATAAATTAATATTTTTTGCTCTATTATGTGTGTATGTACAACAAATTGTATCGTCTTTCACATTTTCCAATATATTTCCGGAATATTAGTTTATAATTATAACTAAAAAAAAAACAAAATCACAATTTTTTTCCATAAATAATAAATATAGGTACATATTTTATAATTTTTTATTAATGCACATAATCATTTTTTACATGTATTGTAATTTTAATTTTTCTATCAGAATTTTTTTAATTTATTCAATAATACGTATGTCATATGTAATATGTATTAGAGTATTAAAATTAAATAAAAATATGTAGTAAAATCAAATACTCACTTTGTGCTGGTCCCAATGTGAGTATTATAAGCGGCGTCTACTGTATTATATAGATTTCAGCACGAACTAAGATTAATACAGAACATTTTTATTTTAAAACACTCATAACTAGCATTATTATAAAAAATAAAAATCCTAGGAGATGCCCTACATCATACCTTTTAATTTTATAATGGGATAATTCACTTTAATTTTTAAGGAGCTGAACATGATCTGCGGAGCGTAAAATTTGCCATGTTACGCTCTTGTAGGACGGATACAACGACATGTCTGTGTAACGTCATCTTATTAAATGTCGTAAAATTTGAACTTGTAGATGCTTATATAAAAGTTCTGTGAGTTTACTCAAATTTTTTTTTTAATTACAATAACAAAATAAACGGGAAGTACGAGACATCTGGCCAACCTAAAATAATATTTAAACAAGTATACTTGGATGACACCATAATAGATCTCCACTCAATGTCAATGCTTAGAATCATTTTTCGTATGCAATTATTTATTATTGAAATCAAATGTTATAATTGTTGTATTTTTGTTGTGTTATACCTTATACATCCATTACAAATAACATACGTCGGATACCCATATTGTGTACAGCATTCGGCAAAGGCAGTGACAAATTTTCGTCCATTTTTTTTATAAATTACGCTTATACCACCTAATGAGGAACCTTGTATGTATTACATTTTCAAGTTTTTTGATCGATCAAATAATTTTTATCGAAAATAATTAAATAAAAATTTGTATTAACAAATCTTTTGATGCTCTCATCCTGATAAATAACAAGTGTTAAAATATATTTTTTTAAAACGAGTAAGTGGATTTCGCTCTGTTGTACAATAGGTAGGAGGAGCTGTAATGGATGGTATTAAGTTTGACTTCAATGATAAAATATCATTGTATACGAAAAACGATTTTGAGAAAAGACGGTAATCAGTCTAGGATATTTTATATTGCTAGTAATAATTTATTACTTATTATTTATAGGGTAGCCAATAACAGTAGTGAACCTAAGGACCCCCCCCCCCTCCCTTGGCTAATGTCATTGTATTTATTTGTATTTTTCATATAGATCCTAGTGTTATATCAGGTTGCGTTGATTAATTAAAATATTAAAACAGATCTTCATCAACTTGTACATTTTTATCAAAATGATACCGAATGCTATGATAAAGTAGTTATAGAAATTAATTTATGGCATAGGTTTTTAAGAGAAAATAATATTGAACCCACACTATCAAAATGTAATTCTGGACATCCTTGTTGTTCTCCCTGTTACATCATGTGAAGGGGAACGAACCTTTTCATCATTCAAAAGAATTAAAAACTATTTAAGAAACATTACTTCTGAAAATAGACTGAATGGGTTGGCTTATCTTAATATACATGGAGAAGTACCAGTTACGGTGGAAGAAATTTCATATATATTGACTGAAGAAAAGGGGAGTGTAGAATTTACTCTTTAAATAATAAAACGAATGACTATATATATAAGAATTGAATTGGCATAATAATAATAATTAGTTGAAATCAGAAATACCTACATAGTAGTATTTTATAGTACAATGTAAATATAAGTTTAAAAAGTGGATGTCTCTTTGCTGTACACTAGGTATCTAGGAGGTCGCTGTAGTAGTGTAATGTAATGCATGGTATTAAATAATAAATTTAAATTTAAATATTCAATGATATCATATCATTGAATATGAAAAACAATTCTGAGCGGTAAGTCGGTATGTCAGTCTAGGATATTTTATACTGTTATTACTTATTATTAATATGGTAGCCTGTAAGTTGAATTAATATTATTCTTAAATTATCAGTGATGCTGGAAAAAAATATATACCTTCGTACAATTTGGCTGTTTTGGAACCGAATTACATCAAAATTATAAACGTAATTCTTTGTTAGTATGCAATTTTGTCAAAATTCCCATTTTAAACGCTCATAAAAAATTATTATGGACTTACACTTCACTTTTTGTTTTAATTTCCACTGACAACTTACAAGAAACGTTGTATTAAATTTTCGAATTTTTTGACGGAGTGAACGAAGAAATAATTAATAATAATCGAAAATTTCATATGCCTATTAATAGTTCAACATGAGTCAAAATATTTTGAAAATTGTGTGGTGCATAGAAAATACAGATATTAACATTCAGCGAAAATTGGATGTATTTATAGTCATTTGTTTTAGAGTTACACCAAAACCATAGTATGTCAGTAAAACTTTATTTAATAAAAAAACCAAAATCGATTTAGTCAAAAACCAGTTTTGCATAAAAATCACTGTTTTTCCTTAAATTGTTGTTTGTTTTTCCTACAGCTTTTTAACTGTTGAGAATTGTATTCTCTGAACCCCCAAAGCAATAACTAGATTCACTTTCCTACCAGAAAAGAATACCAGATACTATTGAAGAAAATCGAAACATTTTTACTGAACCAAAAAGTGATGGCAGACAAAAAAAAAATAAACATTTATCACTCTGCTCTGAATCTAAAATTATGGTGTATAGAAAATGCTTATATAAGCATTTGGTGAAAATGTCACGTATCTTCCGTAATTTTAAACTACTAATATGTACAATTTGTAACTATTTTAGCTGTCCAAAAAACTGGTCCTCAATCATTTCTATTTTCTAAGTAATTAATTTATTATTATACTTAGAAGAGTAAACTAAAAATAAAATTTTTCTAATACAAAAATATGCAATTGTCCTTGAACATGTGATAATTAATGTCTTTTTTTCAACCGATATCTGCTGTTTTTCATAACTTAGTAAGTAATCTAAATGATTTGAAAATACAAATTTAGTTGAATATTGAGTTGTATTTAACTAAACTTAAACATTCTTCTTTTCTAAAATGTCTCAAGTTCAGTTAACTATCAATAATTTAAATGTTATCAAATTTAACATATCACTTAAAGTATATACACAAATCACATTTGATTCAAACATTTGTACAATTATGATCGATGTAGTGTGATCACTGGATTAGTGATCTGACAAAACACCAATATTTTACTATTATATATTCTCACAACACATTCAACTAGGTGAAGAGTTTATATATATTAAAAATAAAAATAAAGTACATAAATTAACAATTGTATCTTAATTCAAAACTTATGGCAACAAAAGTCATATATATATATATATATATATACCTCTTTTCGTCATAGGGTAATAAAAAAAAATGTATCTACACTAATCAAACAACCTGTAAGCGGGTAAGTTATCGTCATCTACATCAGTAATTTTCAATGTTTATTAGATAGTCGTTTCTTAGCAGACAGTTGAATTGCTGAATTATTTTTAGAAATTGAGTTTTGTGTAAATGTTTCATTAGAAACCGATTTCTTATCTGTGTTAATTGGTCGTACGGTAACTTCCCCTGTTAGTTGACTAAAATTGGCTGCTGCTACATCTTGCAAATCATCTTCATTAATAGATATCTCAGATGCTTTTTGTTGAATTTCCTCTTCCATTTGGGCTTGTGTTGTTACATCCATACCAGACTCCTCAGCATTTTCACGCATTTGCATTGTTTGTGCCCAAGTAACATACTCCAAATCTTGCATTAAATGTGTAGCGGGGTCATCATCATCATCATCATCATCTTCAGATTCCAACTCTCCAACACCATTTTCACCATCTAAATGTTTATTGTGTTGTTTCATTAGCATATTATCATGTAGAATTTCAGCCATTAGATCATTATCAACTGACAACAACTCCACAATTTCAGTCTTTATTGGAGATTTTCCCGAAGTTAGAGCACATAAATAGGCACGTAAATCATTCATTACATTAGGTAGTATTTTTTTGTTCTTTTCTAATTCATACTTTAATTTTAACACACCAGGTATTATGTAGTCAGTCATCACCATCTTGTATGTTTCCATAACTACTCGTTGTTTAGCTAAATCAGCCACTTTTTCTAATGTTCCTGGATCATCATCGTTGGTGGTATCACGTGGTTTTCCAGACGCCAAAGCCATTTCTTTGGCTTTTAAAATCCAAAAAGCATCTCTCATAACTTGTGTGGCGCGCTCTCTGACTTCATTGTTAGCTGTCGCACTGACATCTTTAACAACGTCTTCAAAAATATTAAATATTTTCACCATAAGTTTCAACTTATTATCATCTAACATATGTGTCAACATAAATCTATAAACACAATGTCGAGATGCTTTCTTTGAATCACCTTCCATTGAAAAAAATGCCTTTAGCTCAGGGTTTGTAAAACAATCTTCAACACCACTTGCCCGTACTCCAGTATAGCCATTAAAATGAAAAATTACTTCAATTAGTTTACTTTCCATAATGTCTTTATTTTTGATCAGCAAATAGTTCACAATGAATGATGAAGTTTCTTGCCGTACTTGATCATCAGGATCCTCAAGCATGCACAGTAAAGCAAAGAAAGCTACATCTCTCAGTTTTATGTAGTCCTCAAGTATTAATCCAGTTAGTAGTTTTAGTGCTACCCGTTTGACTGGAACACTTTCGGCTTTCAAGCAAACACACATTTCTGGAATAGCTTGTTCCACTAAAGTTGTACAGCGTAAACATAAATCAGCTAAAGCAGTTAAAGCATTAATTTTTATTGATGGGTGGTATGGATTTTTCAGTATTGCTCCATATTGTACTATTGCTTCTTTTGCAAATTGTTCATCAACAATACTTAATTTACCTATTGTCAAGATAACGATAGTTTGAAGAGCTGAAGATACAGATCCATCAGTTTTTCCCAAAAAGCCTAGTAAATATTGTTGAAATTTATTTTTGATTTGTAAATGCTGTACTAAACCAATGTCACCCAATGTATATATATATCGAATAATAATCTCTTCATTATCTATATTTGTAGATGTCTCAATATAATTACAAATTATTTGAAACAATTTTTTTAAATTGGTATTTAGTTTTTCAGAATTATCTAATTGTAACACAGTGTACAAATCCAAAGATTTGGATATAAGACGAGTTGGTATTTTAAAATTAAACAAAAGATCTTCAAATGTGCTTAATAGTCTTTGTCTTGTTTCTATATCCAAACGTTTATGATTTAAAAATAAAATATCAATAGTCATTTGTGCATGTGTTAACAAGATGTTAAGTTCCGAAGGATTTTCTTCTCTAACAAACCATAAATCAAACTGAGTATCAAAATATTTAATAATAGGTGATATATTTGAAATTGTTAATTGATGAGATATTAATTGTAATAAATATAAGCTGTGTACAGTCCATTCATGATTAGAAGAACCCACATATGTCATTAAATCATTAACATTACGATCTGTAAAGAATCCATTGATGCGCCACTTTTCACACAAACACATCATGTACTTCCCTACTTTTTCATTTAAAACATTGTCTAATACACGCCAAGGTAAATAATCTAATGGATCATTACCATCAATTATTTTGGGAGAATATGGTTTGATATTGTTTAAAATAACTTGATTCATAGATTCAACAGACAATTCTTGAATTTTTTTGTCTCGATCTCCAACTAAATGAATTAATCCTTTAAACCAATACTTAAGCACATCTTGATTATCTGGATATTTTAAAAGCAAATCAGTTAACCCAGAAACCGCCACTTTTCTGATGGTCATTGCATTGTCTGAACAACTACTCACCAATAATGTTAAATAATATTTTTCCATGAACTTATGATTTATAAGAAATAAATTACACAAAATTGTAAGACTTACACGTCGAATATAAGCTCGTTCATCACGAGCATGTACATTTAAGATCCACAATAAAATTTTGGCCCCAGGATAAATATTTAAATTGCTAATATTATTTGGATCAAAATTGGCCATATTACTTTCCAAATATTGATAAAAATCATGGAAATCTTTTTTGCAGAATGGTGTGTTATTTATATTATCAAATTGTAGGTAAGGATCAACAAGAACACGTTTGACTAAAGCAGTTTGATGTGCAGTAGCAGTAGGTGGACCAGCTGTTAAAGTTGCAAATAATGAGAATGCTTTAGAACGAACTGTTAATAATAAATCTTGAAATTTAGAAAGAATAACAGCCACAATGAATTCATGTTTAGTTGATGGCATAAGTTTTAGTAAAGTTGGGTCCTCAGGTTCAATTTCTTCAGGTTCTGAAAGTAATTTGAAAAGAGTTTCCAATGCAACGATGCGTAATTTAACATCAACATCATATACCAAACGTAAAAAATAATATTTAATTTTAATTCGAACATTATTTGGGCATAATCTCCAAACATCTAATATGATTTGAAATTGACGGGGTCTTAGTTCACTTCGTTCAGGTCCTCGATGTAATAAATGTTGCAATAGTATTTCTAATACACCCTCAAATGGAGATCCCAATTTTTTAGTTATTTTACGAATAAATGATAAATGATGATCACGAATTGTATTAAATTGTCTAGTAGTCAATTGCATTTCACGCTGTCCATCAACTAATAAACCTAATATCATACAATGCATAAGTTTTTTACCTATAACAAGTGTTGATCCACAGTTGTCATTAAACATATCTGTCAAACCTGAGTATGCATTGAATGCTAATGTGCCATAGCTTAAGTTTTCAGTAGGCACTCGTTCTAAAATATTGCCAGAATTACGTTCTAAATGGGTCACATCTATCATTATATCTACAATCATATCTAAAGAGCTAATTTCATCAAAGAATTGAAATCGTTTGACCATTATTCCTATAGATCTCACAATAGCCAATAAATCAGTCATCAAATCGATCTTTTCATCTTCTTCCAATTGTACATCATCGCCACTATTTATACCTCCGGTAAAATGTAACATGGCGATACATGACTTCACTAGCTCTGTGCATTTTGTGAGTATGCTAATATGATAAAATCCAATATTCTTACTACCCATAAATGTAGATGCTAAAAGAAATAAACGTGTAGCAGACAATCCATTTTTCCTAGCACTAGGCTCAGCCATACATTTTAGTCCATAATGAATGTAACAATTGAGCAAACAACTCAATGGTTTAGGATGTACATAACAAGAATCATCACTAATAAACTGATCCCATAATATTAGAGCTGATGGTTGTTGTAAGTAAATGTTTAATAACTCACAAGAATCATTTATAATTGATGGAAAATCAATATCTGGCATAACAATTGATTCATATGATTCGGGAAATTTGTAATAACTGTAATGGCTACTCATAACTTGGTCTACATAATCTTGAGATATGACACCTAATTGAAGACGAGTAAATATGTCAACTACATCACTCACATCAATTAACACTCGAGCCTCTGAAATAAAAATTATAATTTCTAAGTAATTTATGATTATGAGTATTGTAAACTAAATATTATCTGCTAAGGTATTACATACAGCAAAAAAAACTTTGTTTCAGTTTTAAAAATGAAAACAGTGACAATTTAAAAAGTAAAATTTAAAAAAATAATAATAATAATCATTAGGTAAGGTAAATTAAAAGGTGGGACAAACAAACCTAGAAAAAAACCGAAAAAAAAATTGGTATAACACCTTGGCTAAAAGAATCTAGGAAAAAGAGCCCCAATATCAAAATAAGGTAAAAAAAGCCCCGTACTAAATACATGATTTTTTTTTTTTGATTCGCATGATGACATATTATATTCATAATAATCATTACATTTATTTTATTAATTATTAAATTATTTTATTATATTATTATGCATCTAATTTATTATAGGTACTAGTTGGTACATTTATTTGATTAAAAAGGAGTTACATAAAGGTAGTTATTTAAAAAAAATTATATTTAGCATATGACATTAAATATTAACTAATTATATCACAGTTAAAAATCATTCCATAAATAACATTCCTTAAGATACATTACTCTTATAAAATATACAAGTATAATTGCAATCTACAATAATTGTCATTTATACAAAATTAAAAAAATGTTTTAAGTTTAAAAAATTAAAAAATGATTTAATAGCATTGATTTATAATGTTGAGGCTAACTGCCATTAGAAAATCTAATAAACTTATATCATTATTGCTATAACTACATGAACGAAAAAACCACATATTTAAAAATAATAAAATGTTGTAGATACTAAGATGGAGTCTACAATAAAATATAATACCTTCATAATTTTTAAGATAAAGTCAATATCAATTACTTTTATTACTATGTAGGTACTTAAAAGTTTTCTATTTCAAATGTATGTTTTCACCTAAATAATTTAAAATATTGGGTTTATTATTTAATTAAATATTATTATGATATAAAAGTATATAAAAATTATACATTATATATGTAGTAATAGATATATGGCTATTGATAAATAGTAATATATTGTTTAAAAATTAAAAATGATGAAACGTATACTTTAGTAAAAAAAGTGTTATGTATTTAGTTGGTACCGGGCATTTTCCTATAGGAGGGATTTTTTTTACCATATTTTGATATTGGGGCTTTTTTTTCCTAATACAGGTTAAAAAGCTATAGAAATAAAAGCACAAAATAATGCCATAGAATTTTACTACAGCATAAAATTGTATGAATCAAAGTATGAGAAAAGTAAACTTTATCTAAAAATATTGCTTGTAAGTTAAAAAATAAGCGATACACAAAAAAAAATTGTTAATATTATTTTCTTAATTAAAGTAAATTATCAAGTAAAATTATGGTTTTTTTTCCATTATTTTATATTGGGAATCAAGTGTGTTTGTATAAAAAAATATAGGAGATGTAAGACCAATACTGAATATATTTTTATTTTTTTGATATTAAAGTTAATAAGGATTTAATACATATTTAAAATATATAAATTATACAAGGTTAAGGATCCTTATCTTTCAAGTTAAATAATTATATAATATTTATTATTTTATTAGCTAAAGTAATTTTTCAAATTATAATTAGGTAGAAAAAAAACTGTTTACCAGTTTGTAATGAAGACATTTTTTTGGCGCGTATTATTTCAATTAACTGTTTAATAATGATCCATCGTCATCGGTATTCGTTAAATTATGTTTACAAATAATAATTAAAACACCGTCATGAACCATTAAATTTTCACTGATTTCATCATTAATAAAAAAAATTAACAGTTAGAACTTAGGAGGCAGTGATTTATAGCATACTAAAGTTTATATTTTAATAGTTAATTCCACGAATTAAGATATACAGGATACGGAACGAAACCTTATCAGTTGATGACAAAAGTTTCTCGTTCAAATTTGACACATAACGATAATAATCGACGGTGGATAGATTTTGTATTATCGCGAAAAGATATTTGAATTCGTGGGTACTATTTATAAATCCGATATGAAATCATAAGTTATTTTACATTTGTTAATTAGTATTTCATATTAAGAGGATGTCAGCGCACTATTTGTTTTCTCTCTTTGGTCCACGCGCAACATAGACAAAACGGATTTACGCAGAATCATTTTTTCTATGTTTTTAAGTAATCTTAGAGTAAAATCACCCATTACAAAAATGATAGAGAACAATATTTTTGAGGGTATGACATATCGATTTGTCTAAATATTTTCTCAAAACAATTTAAACATCATTTAAATGTACAACATTGTTTTGTTTATTTTGAAAGTCGAATACAAAGTCAAATTCCAATAAAATATAAAATCAATATGACATTCCCTCAAGAATATTATTCTCTATCTTTTTTGTAATGGGTGATTTTACTCTAAGATTATTTACAAACACAGAAAAAATGATTCTGCTTAAATGTAGTTTGTCCATATCACGCGTGGGCCAGAGAGAGAAAACAAATGGTGCGCTGACATCCTCTTAAATAAAACTCTTGTTGTAAAATTGTCTTAACATCAGAACAAAATGGTTCTCCGTAGTTCAGAAATATTATAATATTATCATTATGAGCAATAATTACGTAGCTAATTATAGTGTACTGTGTACACGGCATTAGAGTTTAGATAGTATGGTTGCGTAACGAAATGAGGAAAAGCCATGAACGTTCTTACCAAATACCTAAAACTATCTTAAGCCGTGATTGTGTGCCATATTGTTCATCATCAACTTTTCGAACTCTATTTGGTGTTCCACCTCTTTCCAAAGTTTTATGGGAAAGAGCTATAGGTGTTGAATTAAAAAATAGTTCAAAAGTTTGTCCTATTCATTTTCAAAATGAAGATATTGTGGATAAGTGGGAATCTGACACTGGTGAAAATAAATATTCAGTAAGAATTTATATTTACAAAATTTTTTAGTATTAATATACACTTAACATTTGTATTTAATTGTTTTGATTATTGGTTGAATTAGATATGTTTAAAAAAACCAAGGTTGGTACCTGGAGTGATGTCAAAATTAAATATCTTAAGGTCTTTTGAAAATGTTCTCATATTGTATTCAAAAGAAACTGAGATTTCGACTGATGAATCATTTATTATTTGAGACATCATATCTAGAGTTTAAGTATATTTTAATATGCATTGTGCTCACCTATATTTTTATTTCGTAACATAATTGTCAACCTTATTATACATGTATTAATGTACATTATATTATTTAGGTAAATTCTGTGCCAAATGTAAACCATACTTTTCTTATGCATGATATTATCTCAAAAATAATCATTACCTACTAATTGGATATCTGATATTACCTCAAATAATTTGACGAATCAGTATACTCAAACATTTTATAAAATGGGCCTCCTTGATGAATGTTATTTTCGTATGGTTGAAAAACAATTGGTTATTACCGCTGGTATCTACATTTGTTTCTTTATTTCATAAAGAATTTGTATGTCATATATTATTTGTTTAAAGAATTTTTTTATTTTTAGGGTTAGAACTTATCATGCATGTGCTACATAAAAAACTGAGTGCTGATGAACAAGAACAATTTTATCTACCAAATTTTATCCACCAAAGACTGGAAATTGTACTATTTCTGGAGGTTAATAAATAAAATATGTTTTTTAAAACTGTTTATTATTTAAATATATTTAATTTTTAGAATCGGATTATGTACCATATATTAATATAGCAGACCCCAAAGAAGTTATCGCTGAAAATAGTTTGGAAGTTAGAAATGAAAAACTTACCAAGTTAAGAAATAGTATAGATAATATTGTGGAAGAAGAGTGTTAGGGTGTTGGGATATAGATGATGTTTTTAGGGATAAAGACTTTGCCGAAAACACTACTTTTCAGTGTGTTATATTATACTTCATAGCTGGGTAAATAATTTAGTTTTTACATTTAATTTAATACTACAAAGTTGTGTTTAACTTCAATGTTATTCTTTATTTTTGTAGATACTTAGCTAGATGCATATCTAAAAAAACTGATTGTGAAGTGTGTTCATCTGGTATCAAAATTCAAAAACCATACTAATAATAATAAGACTTCAAACTTATCTGCAGCAAAGCTTGTCAATATAAAATCATATGGTTACCTTACTCATCCAGATCATTCACTTTTTATACTTCTTAGACAAATTGAAAAATCGTTTTTAAAACACTGTAACAGTCAAAATGTATTTGAAGATACTATTGAAGATTTTTTTAATGATAACTATCTTATACCATTCCCTTGCGATGAACATAAAGTAGAAATGGTGCAATATATTTTTACATCATATAAAACAATGCGTATGAGACAGCATACCTATTTATCCAACCAACAAAATATAGGTAGCAATAGATAAAAAAAAAAATTATCAAAATTAGTTACCAAATAAAGCAACACCTTATATTATTGTATTGTATTTAATGTTTTAAAATATATTTATATTATATTATTGGTTTGTTCACATAAATATGTTTGAATAGTCAATGAATTAAATAGAAGGTCATGGATATCTAATAATTTAGATCCAATATTCAAACTTATTTTTGAAAAGTATCAAAAGTTATACAATATACATTCTCTTTTAATCATATATATTAATTTACTCATACATTTTTTCAAAAGAAAAGAATTATAATGTTAATTGTACATTTATACAATTGCACCGTAATGGCGTAATGTAATACTTAAAGTATAAAATATATTGTTAGAGTTTGAAAATTGGCGGGATACTATTGACCGATAGAAAACTGTGAGAGCGCTAGTAGTCTAATTTGGAAATTGAGAATTTGAGAACATTCCAACTTCAAATTAATATTGGTAGCGACGTTCGTTCCGTATTCTGTACATTCATACAATTCGTGGTTAATACTTGAAAATTGCGAGAATATTACTCTATGGTCGGGACTCGGCTATCACAGTATCACGATCGTCAAGCGGGAATTTTAAGCGTCACCGGCGTCCGACATAACACAAAAACGGTTATAATGATAATAACACAACATTTAAAAATATGTATTATAGGCCATAGGCCCGGTTTTTCAATCCTATTTATTCATCGAATAACAAGAGTTATTCGACAGATAAGAAAAAATAACTAATTACCGGTTTTTCAATGTCAGATTAAGTCTTATTCGATAAATAAGTTATTAGGTACTTTTTGACTAAATAACAAGTTATTCGACGAATAAATGTGTTATCTAAATGCATAGCTGTGATAACCAAGTTGTATTTTGTTATTATTATAATAATACTAAACCAGCCCCTACTTTTTATATTTACTTTAATTTTGTATAAATGAATAATGGATATATTTGGAATATTTTATGAAGACGATGATCAGGAAATCGTCGAATTCTTAAATTATCAACATCGTACATACACCATACGTATGAGAGATCATATAATACTTTGAGATGATCATGATTTTAGAATCAGATTCTGAATCCCGAAAGTGGTCGTTCTTCAAGTTTTGGAACATATCATTATATCAACGACCAAATATTATCTTCATCAACCGATAGGTAAAATGGTTTACTATAACTGCCCCCTGAAGTATTCAGTGTTTAGAAAATATTGAATTAAAAAATTTTAGTATCAAATATTATTTATAAAATCGTAAAAAATATGTAGTTAAAACTTTATGCTACTGGTCGTGAAGTACTGGAGGAAGTGAAGAAAGCGTGTGGCACCTATTTTTAAATTTGAATTTAATGATGAGATCCAAATTAATCTAGTAACATAATATGTTGAAGAAAACTCCGTGGTTGAAAAATTAGGAATGAGGCTTAAAAAAATAAGTACCTCGTAAGTCACCCTGTTTCCCAATGGAAATGTGGTCAATATACTGATAATTTACTCAGATAGTAAGTACATCGTCGAACTGTCAGAAAAATACCAAGTACTTCCGTCTTCCGATGCAGTAGTGAGTAGAAGATTATTGGCATTACAAAATGTCAAAATTCATCGCTTATTATCAATACTTCCTGCAATACATTCTTATCATAAAAAACTGAAAAACATTTATAAACATTATTATTTTTAATTTTTTACATACTACAATAAGGGCAAGTGCGGTAGTACGTACTACGTAGTAGTGCGTAGTACAGTGCAGCGACCCGATTTATGTATAAAATGGGTACCTACTACCTTGACGCTAAGTGCATAGCATTTAGCTGCATTCTTAAGTTATTATTTTTTTTACCTTATTTAGTATCGTCAATATACTAATATAGTAACATATAGTAATATTATGTGATGTAATTAGCTATACGTAAATATAATATTATAGTTCATATGATTATTATATCGCATTTATAGTATCAGCACAGAATTGTACAATACTGAACACACCACGTGGGTTGATCATTTCACTAGACCGCCGGGCGCCGGAGCCACGGTATATTCCTGCAATTCTAAATATGTTCGTAGTATGTTTGTATCTATTCTGTGGTTTCAGACACAGAGTGAGACGAGTAGACAACAGTAATCGAAATACAATAAAAGACACAGCCAGTACTCTATGGTATGGCCGTATACGTATAGGTATATACTGCGTACTGCATAGTCACTGATGTGAACCAACTACGATTTTTATGATTTATGAATACCTATTACTTTGATATACTTACCCATCACCTGACGCCTATATAGGGGTTGAATGTAAGGTGTCGGTGCGAGGAAACATGGATTCATTATTGGCGCAATATTTTCATAATTATTTTAGGCATTATAGGTAGGTATTAAAAAAATTGACAATTTTATTAACTGATTTCTATAGTTACTAAAACAGAACCTCCAAAAATTGATAAATATACCTCGGTGTATCAACAAAATAACTTTACAGGAAAAATTCTCAGGACTAATGGAATTGTCGGATTTTGATAACAATTATTTTTTATCTGAAAGATGAAGGATTATTACAGACCACATTGAACCTCCATTTTTAATTAAATTTTAAATTACCTATAGAAATAATTTGTGAAGAAAGACAATTGTCTTATTTTTAAAGACATTAGACATATTATAAAGTTTAAGATTTAAATATTGAAAAACGAAGTTCAATGCAGCCTGTAGAATATTATCCTTTATTGGTCAAAAAAATAAATTGGTGAATTTTACCAGTTTGTTATGTGAGTCTACAGACGATTTAAGATAGTAACTTAAATCGTGATTCTACTGGACAGGATCATTATTTCTATAGTATAAGGAATAAGTATACTCGTTGATAAGACTGATCATATTTTTTAAAGGGCAATGTATAATTTTTATACGTAACCAACAATTTCACTATGATTATTCTTGTAGTACTAGTGTATTTGTATAATGTATGGACAAGATTACATTGTCACCGCCCACCGGCCACCGGGCCTTTATTACCTATCGACATTTTAAATAATTATTACAGTTTCTGACATAGGCGGCGGTCTCCGGTGGATAACAAAACATGACATTTCCAACTTGTACTCGGTGATCTCATAAAGCATCGTAGATTAATTATGAGTTACTCTATTACATTATGTATGGACATGTTGAATATAATTAGAAATTACTAAAAATAAAAGCCAACAACATTTTATTTCTTTAGTAACTGTTACAGTGAGCCACCCAACTACCGTCTCATCCTGTACCATGCTCCTTTTCCTTTATTATTTTAATTATCAACAAGGCATTTGTTTTGATCACGAACTACTACATATGTAGTAGTTCGTGGTTTTGATAAATGATATTCGGTCATTTGTCACCAGGACGGTAGTTGAACATTTAAAATTATACATAAGGTTTTGGTAATGGACCGTCTTTCATGGTTATAAGATTATATAAGATTTTCATTCCAATGTACTGAAAAATATTATTGATCTAATTTTAGGCAAAAGTTGAAAAATTGTATAATATCATGATAAATTTAATTTATCATGTATAATATTGTTATTTATTATCTCAAAATCACGAACTAAGATATATCAACTTAGTGTCTTAGTTGGTGCTCAAAATCTTCAGTTACCATTTTTTTTTATCTTGTATATTTTACACACTGTAATTTTACATTACTGTGAGGGTGGCAACACTTGATCGGTTTGGTTGATCTCATTGGCTATCCGCCATGACGTCCTTAACATCGTTCTATTCCATATCCATATAATGGATATTCGTACTTCTATGCCCCACTGTACTAATGACCGTTAAATTTTTTTGTTTCGAATGTCGGGCAAACAGCTACTGGTAGACTGCTGTTGTGTTTTAAACTGTTGACTAATGACTATTCATAATTTATTTCGTGTTTGGTGCACATTCTTGTAATTTTCGAGGTCTATACTTTTGTATTAACTGTTTTGTGTTTAGTGCTTACATTTAATTAGTGTGTTCCTCAAATCAATCGTTTTTACGTAAGTATTGTTATATAGTACCAACGTTAAACGATAACAAATATTTCCTATATAGAAACAAAATATCAACCTATTAATTCTAATTCTGTTGAAATAATATTATGAAAAAATGTTATATTGTTTAAAAATATAAATAAGGGTTGGTTGTGGCTAGGTAAATACTACAAAAAAAAAAATATTTAAACTTATGATTACCATTATATTGTGATAAAATATGAATAATTTTTGATTTATTTTAAAGATTTTTGTATTGAACATTAGTTATTACAGTATCACACTGTCAGTACCTTAGGGCGGCCGCGGCTAACTCAAAAACTGTTGATTTTGAGTTACACAATATACATAATATGATAAATTAGTATGGTAAAAATAAAATTAATATAATGTTTATTTTATCAAACCTATGAGTAAAATTGGATATCTTATTTTAACCACATTTAATAGTATAGCAATAACAAAAACAGATAAATTATTTCTGTGTTCGGTATAGCAATTATTTTGAGTTCTTACAGTGACATTGCACTGTGCGCCTAAAGATACTTGTATTTATTTATGTATAATAAACGGGTATTAAACCCTTTAGCAATTAGAATTATTATAAGTACACTTCAGCTTATCTTATAACAGAATTTGAATTTAACAAAGAAGTAAAAATTATTAGTACCAATGGTAATAGTTAACAGCTAAATAAAGAATTCATATATAGTTCAGTAAAAATCATTAATGAACAATAAATGGTTACAAAAAAAATAAGAATAGAATAAATAAATATTGTTGTGGCCTATTAGTGTCTTACTTATTTTTAATAAGTGCAGGAAAATACCATTACGTTAAATGAATTCCCAATAAATTAAATAAATATTGTTATTGCAGGAAAGATATTTTTAAATACTACTTTGTTGCTTGATATAAAAATCTATGATATTTACCAAGGAATTTATAGACCCATAATTTTTGTATAATAATCATAGAGTATATTTTAATGCAAATGAACCAGGAATAATATAATATTAATGTCAATATTGTTGCCTAAATGAGAAAAAAATATAGAAACTGATATTAGAGTAGTAATGCTATTACCTAATAGATACTTAAATTTTTGATACACGAAGCTATGATAAATATAATCCATTTTACCCTCATCACCACTGTTTTATTCAAATTTGGTTCCAAATGTTATTCAATAAATCCCGAAGTAGGTATATCATGATTTTAATGAATAGAGATTGATAAATCTTCAATCAAAAACAGTATAAGCCATTAAAAAATAATACACACTGCTTCTGCTGAAACAAGTAACCTACCTACAAAAAAGGTTTAAAAAAAAAATGAATTTAACTATTCTTGGATAATTTTATTTTTGTCTAAACCTTCTTGGGGTCAGTAAAAAAAGTAGAATGTAAAGTATTATACACTAAGAGGTAAACGTAAAAGATTCCATTAATTTTCTGATTACTTGAAAAAATAAATGATTTAAAACAGAAATTTTTATGCTAAATCGATTTTATTGTTAAGTATTAAAACATATTTATTCATGTACAAACTTTGGAATACTTCATTAAATTATGGTACATTTTTAATTGATAAATATTGTTCAATAAAATAATAATAAAAACACTCCAACTATCATGTTTTTAGACTGAAAAAGAAAAAATGAATGATTCAAAAGATCATCCTACTGATCACCATTCAACTGGTTCTTATGTTGAACCAAGAGTTCCAAGTATTACTGGGTTTGGGCAGCGAAAAATTAATGGCAAACCTAAGAAAGTACTGGATTATTCTTTGGAAAAATGTAATGAGCATTCTGGAATTCCAAAAATTGATGTTTGCTTACGCTTGAAACCCCGAATAAATAGTGTTCCTACTGGGGTAAGTTAATTAAAATAATGATAATTATTTATAAGTAGGTACTAATGAATTTTATTCTAGCTTGATACATTAACAATATTGAGTGATAATATTGTTGCTTGCAACAATGGAAATGCAAGAGATGATGTTACTGAGTAAGATTTTTTTCTGGCTTAATATTCCTATTGTATTCTAACAAAAAAATTTTTTTTCAAGGTATACATTTTCTAGTGTATTTGGTCCAAATGTTGATCAAAAGAAATTTTTTGACACCTGGGTATACGATAAAGTATTAAGATTTTTAAATGGAAACAATGAATTATTATTTGCATATGGCACGACAAATGCAGGAAAAACATATACAATTCACGGTAGTTAATGAAAATTCCAATTTGTGTATTATTATTTTTAAAACAATACTCAATGTATTTAATTATTTTAAATTATTAGGAAATATAAATGATCCTGGTATGATTCCTAGAACTTTACTACTTGTCTTCAATTCATTAAATAAAAAGTTAATGTCACAATGTAAGTACAAACCTGATAAAGTTATTGCAGCCCATATTTTGGATGAAAAGTTAATGGAATCTGAAGAGGATATTAGAAATAATATTTTAAACAATTGGTCTAATGAGAAAACCCAAGTAATTATTACACAATTAATGTATGTGTTATTTATTTTTATGGTTTCTAATTTCTTAATTATTTAAGGATGATTTTAAGTCTCAAGTGGATGAATGCCAAACTATACATAGCATTGATCAACTTACTAATCATAGTATTATTAAAATGTTTGATTATTTGAAAAATGATGAAATAGCGTCTTTGGATCATGGCAATGTCTCCTACACAGTTTGGGTTTCATATTCTGAAATTTACAATGAATCTATCTATGATCTATTGATAACATACTCAGCTAACCAAAAACGAGCACCTCTCAAACTATCACTTGACCAAAATAAGAATGTATATGTGAAAAGTAAGTTAGTTATCCATTTTTAAATTATTATGGTTTATTTAAATATTTAACATACATATACTCATTGAATTTCAAAATATTCTATATTCAGGATTATTTTTTGTCAACCGTTTTTAAGAGAACCCTATACCCGCATTTGTCGTCTTACAAGAGGGTAACAAGTCAAATTTTATGTTCAGCAGATCACGTTTAGCTCAGTTAGCTTAAAAATTAGAGTGAATTGACCTGTTATTAAAATTATTTGTAAAATTATTACCGAGGGCTTCTCATAGGCTTTTTATTATATATTAATTTTAAAGAGAGTTGTTAGTATTTTAAGTTGTACAAACAATTTACAATTTTTAAATACTAATACCTCTTTAAAATTAATATATAATGAAATGCCTATGAGAAGCCCTCCGTAATAATCTTACCATTAATTTTAATAAGAGGTAAAATTCACTCTAATTTTTAAGCTAACTTAGCTAAACTTGATCTGCTAAACGTAAAATTTTATATGTTACGCTCTTGCAAGATGGAGACAACACTTGTGGGTATAGCGTCCTCTTAATATTTAATTATAATAATCGCATAACCCATAATTATCAAGTTAATACTCATTTCTTACGAGTACAACTTCATGGCATGTAAAAATCACTGTACAATTTGTGTTAACATAATTTATATTATTAATTTTAAAAAATATAATAATATAAATTTAATTTAATTTATATCAATTCTTAATGAATTAAGAAAAAAGTGGGTTGCAAACCCATTAAATTCTTATATATTATAAATTATGTATTTAAAATCATTTTAAAATGAAATGTGCCTTAAGATGTATGATTGCTTAATTATTATATTAATAATGTACTTAATATAATATATTTGAACCTTTTTTTAGATCTCACTCATGTATTTGTCCAGTCTGCCGAAGAAGCATATAAAGTAATGTCTTTTGGAAGAAACAATTTAAGAATTGCAAGCAACAATTTAAATAAATCTTCAAGCCGGTCACATTGCATTTTTACATTAAAATTAATGAGAGTAGAAAACATTGAAAATCCTACGACAGCTGTCATTAGCAGGTTTAATTTTGTTTATAATTTATATATACCATATAAATGCTTATATCTTTAACTTTTCGTTTTCAGCATTTCATTTTGCGATTTGGCAGGTTCTGAACGACTTAAAAAAACTATGAACATTGGTGATCGTCTCACTGAATCTAAAAATATTAATACTTCTTTATTAGTTTTAAACAAATGTTTCTCCGTATTACGGTAAATAGATATTGAATAAGATAAATACAGTTTTAATTTATAATTTAAAAATTTATATAATACTCTTTTAGTGAAAATCAAAAAAAGGGAGAAAATCATTTGGTTCCATACAGAGAGTCCAAATTAACTCAGATGTTTCAAACTGCTTTAACTGGAAATAATAGAACTGGTATATCAATGGCAGTGAATGTAGATATGTCTCCAAATCTATTTGAGGAAACAAAGCAAGTCTTATTCATGTCTGCTATAGTGCGCGCGATCACTAAAACAAAATCAAAACCTATTTCAAAACCAAGGCCAAGTTTTGCGGTATGGGCTGAAAATAACAGAAAAAGCACAAGACAGGCAACCTCCAAACAAAGTATTTATATATTTTCATTATGAAATGTTGTTTACATGCCACATCAATACTAATATTTGCTTATGGCTATTAGGTCCAATAGTTGAAGATGAGAATAGCATAAATAACTCAAAATGTGAAAGAAAATCAGTGGTAATTTTAAAATCAATGAAGTTTATTGTAAATATTTTAATATGCTACTTTTATATTAGATTTCTATTGAAGAGTTTGATGCAAGATTCAAAGAAAAAGAAGCAACACTTCGAAAAGAATTACTCCAACAGTTCCATACAATTTTAAATAATAATAATGCATTCCACAAGTAAAACCTCGTCCATTTTTATATATTATAATAAAAAAAGTCAATTAAAATTATGCACTTTGTTTTCAGTAAACAAAAAGAAACTATGATAAAAAACAAAACAGAAATGTATGAGAACAAAATTAAACGAATAAGGGCATATTATTGTGAAGAAATTCGTGAGAGAGATGAAAAATTAGCAGTAAGTTGTTTAGCTTATTAATGAATTCGCCCATGTTATTTCATATGATCTATTTTAGCTTCATTCAAACCCCAACCTCACAAATACTTATGAGAGCAATAAAAATAAAAGTGAAATGGAAAATTATGAATTCAGAATTGGAGAACTTGAAATTCAAAAAGAAGAATTACTTACAGAAATTAATGTAAAATGTACAAACTTCTATCAAAATAACCATTTTTTGTAATTCATATTTTATTTTTATAGGCTTTGAAAAATGTACATGATTTGAGACAACAAGATATTGATGATAAGAATCGTGAAATTGAAGTATTAACTTTGTAAAAATGTTGTTATTATATCTATTAATTATTGTAATATTTTTAATTGAATTTAGAACTATAAAGTCATGTTGGATGAGGCAAATACTGAATATGAACAAATGGAAGCTGACTTAAATGAAATGAATAATAAATTTGATTTACTATATCAAGAAGTAGAAGACAAGGTACAGTGTCTTCTTTATTATTTGCTATACATACATTTAAAGTATGAAAATCGTTTTTAGAAACAAACTACTTATATGGCTTAAACAAATTTTAAAACCTAACCTAGGTTTTTTCAACAATATTTCTTCAATGTCTTGAACTTTTTTTCTGAAATTTTGATAATATTAATTAATTTTTAATTTATGGGTATTTGGGTTACCGGAAAACACCAACCGATTTTAATGCCAAAAATCTTGTTTAATATATTTAATAACAATTTGTCTACTAGTCTTAAAGCTATCATTGAAGAAGGCTACTTATTAGAGTTATAGTTGTTCGCTAAAGTGCTGATGTTTTCTAATAAAAAAGCTGTTTTACAATTTATTTTAGGGAAGTTAGAGATTCTAACAGTTTAAACATCTAATTATGTACTTGTGACCTGGCACATATCCTGATACTATGCAACTAAACTTTTAGAATATATGAATACAATTCATTTCTTATCGAGATTATATCAATAAAATATTATGTTAGAAAACAAAATTGTGTCGCCAGACACATAACGTACAGTTCTGTAAGTCACAATATAATTGTGTAAAACAAATAGTTAATAAAAAAATTATACCGATGAGTAGTAAATCCAATTTATAGTTATCTGCTTAATATTTTTCTTTTAAAAATCAGTAGTCTTTGTGTTATGATTTCTATAATGTCTACACTTCACACATCCGTGCATTGCCACTGAATGGATAATAGTGCGATACAGTTGTATCTTGTTGTTTTTTTAATATCGTTCTGGACTTTAACAACTTATTTAGTCTGTAGTAACATTTATTACTGAATTGCAATCTTTTATTTTAATTATTTCATCTATTTTTTGTGTCAATATTTATGCCAAGTATTTTATCCCTCTGAAACTTGTACTGCCCAACTTCTAAAAGTGGGTGAACATGATCCTCGACCTCTCCTCTGCATGATCATGTCATGTACTCAGTTTTTTCAGCATTTATTTCTAAAACTACTCTTTTGGCTGTATGTAAATTTATAGTAATTTAGTATTAATAATAATAATAGAGTAAAACAACATTCAAACTATATGTTCATACTCTTCATATTATATTTAATATAAAAATATAAATTAACAAGTAATTATTATCTTATAGAATTTAGAAATCGAACGACTAACTGGTTCATTAGAGGCAAAAGACAATTATATTACAGAAATGGAATTACTCCAAGAAGAACGTGTATCTGAAATGGTAAGATTTTTTTTTCTTATAGTTGCCGTAATAGTGAATAAGCTTAGTTATAGTAATAATTTAAAGATGATAAAAATCAATTATGTATGCAACCATATAAGAAATTTAAACATAAAATGTTTTTAGACAGAACAAAATATTTTAAAGTACATGGATGAAAAAATTGAGACAATTGTTGGCTTGGAAAATACAATAACGAAACTGAAAGCAAAGAATAAAAAATGTAACGAAGAGAAGTCTAATATGGCAAAGCAATATCAAACTTTAAAACAAATGGTAATACAGACCTTATTTTACCTGTGCTAGTGATTAATTTATGTTTTTTAATTTTAGTTAAAAGAACAGTCAAATACAAGTAGTACTAATGAGTCTCTTCTGCTTTCAAAGTTAACAGGTTAATATAATATTAATCATTATTTATGCGTAATTTTAATTTTTTTTTTTTTTACAGATAAAGAATCAGAGATTGCAAAGCTCCAAGAACGAATTCAAAAATTAGAAAATGAATTAAAGTAATAAAATATTTACCAATGAAACAAGCATATTTTGTTTTAATAACATTTACTTTAATTATAGGGATTATGATAATAGATTTAATGAACTTCAGACCACATTTGATAATTTAAAAGCGGCAAATACTAAACCAGCAACTAAAAGTATAGCTGTAGTAACAAATTTAAGCAATGTCCAATTAGTAAGTCAATATTGTAAATTAACTTCTTAAATTTATTGTATATTAATTATATATTTATAATAGCCTTTACAAATGGTTGAAGTATTAGAAGAAAAAGAAAATGTGGTAAGATAATTACTATTTATATAAGTTTCATGTTATTAATCATAAAATATAATATACTTAATTAATTTTTGTTTAGCTTTCAAAATCAGAACGCAAACCACAAAGATGTAAAAATAAGACTCCGTTAACAAATATCAAGTAAACTACAATAATAATTACCTCTATAAGAATTTATTTATTTTTCCTTTGTATCTATTATATGACGGATAACAGGTTATAAAAGCAGTGGTGACATTAGACCTCACAAAGTACACATTTGCCTATATTTATATTTACTTAATGTTCTCACAACATTTATTTTCTCTCAGACTCTCTTGTTACTATAGATTAAACATTTACTCTCACCTTACAACATATTTTTATGATGATTGAGTTATCTCAAAATTAAATCTCTTATTACAAAAATTATTGGGATGAAAATATTTAGCCAAAAAATAATAACTTAAACAAGTATATTAGCAGAACCGTATCTAAGCCGACTGGTATTTTGACAGAACCTTACTATTATTATCGTTTAGCCAAACCATAGTTTAGGTAACAATATTGTGACCAACTTGAGGTATTGTTGCATTGCAAACTAAGGGATGTTTTTGTTTTTCTTTGTCCGAGCGCAGCGAGCGAATGACCACTCGGGCATCACTAAATAATTTACTGTTTTAAATATTGGTGTCATTGCTGGATCACTGGTTTTAAGTATAATATTTATAACTGTGGTTAAAACTATTGTAATATTATTATTCAGATGAAATATTTTTTGACTGATTAATATTTCAAATATTTTTTAGGAGTTCTTACTTAATACTTTCATTCATAAATTTTCAGATATTGTGTAGATCGCCAAATTATTGATATGACATCGATTTTATTATTTTGCTTGATTATTCATCTTAAATAAAACGCACCTTTCATTTTTGAATTGTAACACTACATATGATAATAACTCATATTAAATCTTAAACATTTCACTGTTATAAAGAAAAAAATGCACGAAACAAGTTTCTTTTCTCTTATAACAGAATTGAGTAATTTATGTCTTGTAATCTTTGTTGATTGATCTTGTAATTGCTATTGTTTGTATTAATTTGATCATACAGCATCAAAGACCTGGTCTTCTTAACACAAGTAACGTTATATATTTTAATAACATTTGTAAAATATTATCTAAATTTGTCCAAATGCGACCAAATATATTATGAATTATCTTAAAAAATATAGTATGACAGCTCATTTCGAATCATTTTTGTGTACAATATTTTATCACTGAATAAAAATTTAACACTTTCATTACAGTGACCTACTCGATATCTGCATAGCATGTTACTCAGTATTTTTTTACAATGATTTGAATAATTTTTATGTTTTTTTTAGATTTGCAGGTTTTTAGAAGTTAAAAGCATGTATTTTACCTATTTTTAGTGCATTCTATTAGGCTCATACTCGGTTTTTATGTACCATCTATAACACCATATGAAGTATAACAAATTACATTTCTATGTCCTGGCAAAATCCCTTTTATTAACATGTACATTTACATAACAACTTTTCTTTTATGGTCGCTTAGCCATAGTTATAGATGATACTGACTGTATTTTGACTGTCTAATGTTTGTTGATTATTAGTATTAAATTGTATTCTTCAGTTTCTTTAAATTTAGAATTCTCTACCGACATATGTATTTCAATACAACTACATCACATTTTGAAACATAAATCATCTATGTTTATTATTTAGTTATTTAAAAAAAGTATGTTTTGATTTAGCTTTTAAAAAGCTCTTAAGTTTAATAGAAATAGTTTTTATTTTTTAAGCATTAACTAAAACTGGTGTTTTTTTTTTGTTCCAGAAAAACAAAAAATTGGAAAACAGGTAATAATGGATAATTTATGTGTGGTAGACCATTGTGTGCTCATTAGTATAGGATACATAAATTATTGTATATCACTAAAATGATAATAATGCCAATTTACTACTTACGAGTACCCCCCCCCCCTACACCACTATATGTGTTGTTTTCATCCTACATGTATATCACATGTGTAATATTGGTAAATTGATTATAGTTAAATTTAAATCTAAAATCTGGGTTCATTATTTTTTTAATGGTTTTTGTAGAAAAATTAAATTTTTCGTAAGTTTTGAGAATGTTAGGTATTGCAATAAAAAAAATTGGCAAAAACTTAAAATATCATCCTACACAATTACAAACATAAATAATGTTGTAGTTTAATGTTTGAAAGTATTATGACAATCAGTGGACTCTTACAATAAAATCTATTCTGCTGAATGCACATTTGTTTTATGAAAAGAACATGTGTCCTCTTAACGTAAACTTCATTGATTAATGACAGGAAACAATACATACATTTCAGTAAATCTGTAAAAATGCTGCCAACTAAAAAAATTTTGTTTCCTATTTTTTAAACATGACAACGTTAAATTTTTTTTTCTTTTTTAAATTTTCTTAACTTCCTATTTTAAATACAGAAACTCCCGATAGCTGTGAAAAGAAGATGGACGAAGCAATAGCGAACATTCCAATCAGTACACGGAAGCGCAAGTTGTTTGATAGCAAAGCTCCATTAATTGACAGTAGTAATATACCTTCTGTAAGAACAAAACATTTTTCATAATACTTTTGAATTTTATGAGATTAAAATAACTTTATTTGTTAACAGGATAATTCCATGAATTCAGTACTTTCTCCTGCTCGGGCACTGTATCAAATATCAAAATTGCGTATTAAAAAATAATGTCTAAATTATAAATGTATATATTATATTCCTACTGATTTCATAATTATTTTAATTGTACAATGAGATGTTTTTTTTGTTAATTTATCCTAATTATTCAAATCATAACTATAAATATTAAAAATGTTTTTTTTTTTTTTTATATTTTTGTTGCTACAACATAAATTTTACCTAATTAATACGATATAAATATGCAAGTGTTGGTTTACTTGCATAATATGAAAATGAATGTCTAATGTGTATTTAATATTTTTTTTTTTTAATTTTAGTTAAAAGTATTAGATTGAATATAATTAATTTGCATTTTATACACTATGCTTATTGTTTGTTTAATATTTTATTTATTATCAACAATACTGGCTGAGCTTAATTATATACTTAAGTTACATTTTTTAGAAATTTTAAGTGAATTAATATTACACAACGAGAATGTTAATTTTTGTGTAATTTAGTAGTGACAGATTCAAAGCGGGAAAGTGAAAATCCATATTTTATTGCTCCTAAATAGAATTAAGTACGTAGCTAGTGGGTGTGTTGTAAGCTCAATGATAGTAGTATACTACAACTATTTACCATACAAATTATCTGCAAAACAACAAACCAAATTGATTGTTTGTGAAATCATAGATGAAAGATTTATACAAGTGATAATTAGTACAAAGTAAAACAAATCATTACATATTTTAATGTTATACAAATTAAACTTATTTCGACAACCTGGGGTCAAACTCAAATCAAGAAAATGAATTCCATACTTTTTAAAGTTCATAATTATTAATTAGTATTAATTAATAATAGTGAATAATCTGTTTTCATTATTCATCAACAGTAAATAATTCAATATAGGGATCAATGAATATTCATGAAAGTCATCAGTGGTCACTAGTGATAGTTAAGCAAATGTCTTGTAATATTAAGTTTGTAATTTTATTGAACTTGTAGAAAACGTTTAAGATATAGCTGATTATAATTAATTCACATCAAGTATAAACACATTTGTATAAGTTAAACAAATGTGACAACAATTTACTTATTTACTGTTTGGCACTGATTGGTCAGTTTTCTTTAATTTTTCCAATAGTGACAGTGCGGGAGTTTTCATCACTGAAGTTGTGGCAAACGGTTTTTTTTTTATGCATTGTTTAAAATTAAATAAATTTCCAAAAGGTACATGTTGAATGATTGGAAATTTTCCCAGGACCTGAAATAATAGTAATTTATGAATGGTTACACATTCAGATGAAAGTTAAACGATAAAAATATGTATTGTAATATTATTACCTCTTTTTTATACATTTTTATTAGACCTTCGTTGATTTTATTCCAACTTTGAACACCGCTAATATTCCAAAGTTGGTTAGAATGTTCATGAAACAATCCTTTTTTTACTTGCATTATGAAATCAATGCATCCGAGGAACATATACTTTGATTTGAACTGTTGTACACATTTTTCGTCAACAAACAAATTTGGATTAAAATCTGGGTTTTCTAAAAATAATAATCAATTTAGTTTTTAAAATCTTAAATAGAATTACAATAATTAAGTTTGTGTTACCGATTAGTTGTGCACTACCCCAAACAAAAGGTACAAACTGGTAGTCATCTAAACTCCAAGCACCGTGGCTTCCAGCTGGTTCCATTTGATACCTGAGTTGAAGTCTACGAACTATTTCTAAATATCTGAAAACAGGAGTCGTAGACAATTCAACAATTAACTATATCTACATAAAGTATGAAAATAATTAACTAACCTTGAAAACAGTACATTGACTGTAGCTTTACTGTCACTTTGTTTCAATATGTCTACTTTGTATAGGCCACACAAGAACATACAAAATGACATTTCATGTCCAGTGCCATAATCGATACGAGTTGGATTACCAAAGCTGTCAACAATATAAGCGGTTAGCTCAATAATGTTTTGTTGGTCAACTGATGACAGTTCCTTTGACAATATTTCGGGTAATCTCTGAAAATAAATTTTAAAATAAATTATTACCAATAAATACAATTTTTAAATCAATCATTATTATCTAACCATTTTTAATAAATTGTAAAATGTAGAAAAAGCTTTATTTCCAAACCTACAGCTCTCTTTCAATGGTTCCACTTCCGTAATCCAATCATCAATTGTGTTTAATACACTTAATAACTGTGAAACCTCATTTGACAACGTCAAAGTTTTGTTCAATGGTATGGCATACACAGACTTGTTCATGGCTATTATGAATCCAACATAATCCTAAAAAAGAGACAATGCACATGTTGTTATAATCATTATATAGGTAACCCCCTGTTAGTAAATTAGTTCATTAATAAGTAAATTAACGTTGTCCTCAGATTTGAAAAATCAAACTCAACATTACATTTTGTAATATGTCCAACATTGAGAAGATATATAGTAAAGCTTACAAGACTAGTAATCTATAATATGTAATTTCTGCGCTGAAATAGTACATAATATTACCTATATATATATATATATGTATATTGTATATATGACTTGAATATTATTAATTTCTCACAGAAATTGAAAGTAATCAATGTAAATTAACTAAATACAATCATAGTTTCTGGGCCACTGCACGAGTTTTCTCAGTGGGGCACAGACGCACAGTATTCATTGTATGAAATTTAAATAAATAAATAAACAAGTAAATATATATTACATAATAATTTTGAGGGCACACAAGTTGATTATGTAATAGTACCTATTTAGGCAGATCTTGACTAGACAGACCCTACGAACAATCATGTGGAAAGAGTCAATAATATCATACACGCAGACAAACATCCAACATCTTTGAAGATTTGCGTTAAGTTTAATCTCGACGAGTAAACTAATACTCTCTTGAACTTACGTCGTATGCTTCTGACAATTCCCATGCATCCATATCGCCTTCGTTCTTAACTCTTGTCTTGAACTCCTCCATACTGTCGCCCTTAATTTGAGACGAAATTCACGTTCGGAGAGGATTGTCGTAATCGCGTACCTCTTGTAGTCGAGTTGCAAGGCCGTTTGTTTAGCGAGCTATTCAAAACGTCTTCTTTTACACTGTCCACTGCAGAAAGTCGTAGAAATTCAAATTCAACGAAACAACGAAATCGACAACATCGTGATACCTCGTAATAATAATTAAGTTAACTAAACTCTATGTTTATTTGGTAATTCAATACACTAAATAATAACAATATAATAAGTAATGCCTAAATAGTTTAGAATTAAATAGTCATTTACTATCTAGATAGGTACCTACCTACAGCGCTGGTTTAAGGTTTTGGCCTTTGTTATTACTACTAAAATATTATTATTTTATTGCAGATAAGGAAACTTGATAATACCACGGAATAATACGGATTGTGATAATATCATTGATAATAAAGATATATCTATGGATAAAACCTTAGATCATATACAATGGAATGGATGTGTAGTATAATACTAATTACTAGTATGTTATGACTCCATCCATTGTATATGATCTAAGGATAAAACGGACAAAATAAGATATCTTAAAGAATGGAATTATCTTTTCTATGGTGCACTGCTGCAGCCTGCTCCCTTTGCTCATGAGTTGCAGTCTAACTAGTAACTACACCATATACTGACACAGGTTCAATGCCTTTGCTTTTTGCCCTGGAGCGGCTCCGGAATTTGGTTGGTAGGGGGGGCTAAATCATTATTTTCAGAAAACTTTCGATACTATATTATATATTTATTTTTTTTGTAACAATATACAATTTCTTACAAATTTGTTCTTTGGGGTAGCGGCAGTGTGGCACCTAGAGCCCTTATCTGGAGCCTCCCCTGCTTTTGCCTTAAGTAGTTAAGTATAAGGCTTAGATCATGTCTACGAGCATATGGTGTATGACTTGAGGTAGTGAGGTACTATAACCTATAAACACTATAAGGCTATGAACATTGAACGTTGAATATAGTCGTATAGATTCTATCTATACTCAAATATTTAATGGTACCTATAAGGTAGATTTGTCTTGGGAGTAGGAGTGAAGTGTGTTACAACAATACATTTTGAAAACTTGAGTTGGCATGATTTTTTAATAATTTTTATAATGGTAACATTTTTTGTATGACGCTCTTTCGATTTGTTGTACAGTAATAAATCATATAGCCAGGGGCGCAATTTCAATGAAAGAAGTGGGGGTGCTGAAGCCCCTTCGTTTTTTTTCACATTACCTTACATAAAATTTTGTGTCTATTTTCCTCCAATATTTTAACCAGTGTTGTAGTATTACGTTCCGTATTATAAAGATAAAGTATTAGACATAAGGCTATAAGATCGCAATTTGCGCTTATCGGTTGATGATTACATTCTGGTATTGACTATATCTATATCAGCTATCGACTAAAGACTAAACCTAATAAAGATACGTACATATTATAACGCATATACGTATATACTTATAAATGTTTTTTTTTTTTTATTGGATAAAATAGAATATTTACAATCTGTAATATTTATATACATACAATAAGTAAATTTGATAATATAATAAAGGAACAACATGAATGGCGTGAGGAGGGAGGCCCACCAGTGTGGATACCCTCAAACTTGGGGGAGAGAGTTTTTTTTTTTTTGATTAGTGCAGTTCGGGATTCAGGAGATTGCGACACCAGAGTCTTATTAGTCGACGTGGGGAGTTATTAGGCATGAAGTCACTGGCCAAGTTGGAAATCAATGGATTTGTGTGGTTAGCTGTTTTGGTGTGTACATTTTTGTAGTAGTTTTTGGCTGTTTTAGAGACTGTTTCAATTTTAAGATCCTTATGAAGTGAGAAGTTTGAGACGTACTATGGTGCAGATGTTATTAGGTGAAGGGAAATAGACTGGAAGGCTTGTATATAAGTAATAAGTACCTTCCCAAATACGGATGCCGTAGGCCCAGATAGGTTTTAGCATTGATTTGTTTATTAGTAATTTATTGTCAATAGAGAGTTTGGACTTGAGGTTAGGCCGTAAAAGGTGAAGTTTGGTTTTAAGAGTCTTTCTTTTAATTTTGATGTGTGGGCCCCAAGTTAGACGCTTATTTAAAATTAGACCTAAGTATTTGGTTTGAGTTGTGGTTTGGATTGGATTGTTTTGAAAATAGATTGTAGGAAGAACAGCTTTTCTTAAATTAAAAGGAATGTGAAAGGATTTGTCTGTATTGATTTTTATTCTCCATTTGATGGACCATTTTGAAATATTATCAAGATGAATTTGGAGGTTTTGATATGCTGTTGTGGAATCGGAATGGGATGAGAGGATTGCCGTGTCGTCGGCGTAAGTGGCTATCAGTGTGTTTTCGGAGTTGGGAATGTCAGGTGTGTAAATTTTGTAGAGGTCTGATGATAAATCACTTTCTTAAGGTACTCCTGCTAAGATTTGGAATTGTGATGAGAGGGCGTCTCCTTTTGCGGACAAAAAATGAGCAGTTTTGTAGATATGATTTGGTCAACAAGTTAAGTGGAGTCGGGAGGAACATTTTTAGTTTAAAGAGTAATCCGGTGTGCCAGACACGGTCGAACGCTTGTGATACGTCTAAGAATACTCCCGGGCAGAAGTTTTTGACCTCAAACGACGAGGCTATTTTGTCGACAATTCGGTGGATCTGGTGGGTTGTGGAGTAGTTTTCTCTGAAACCAAATTGGGTATTTGGTATAATTTTGTGGGATAAGGGTTACAATAATACATGAGTACATGAGTAAGAAGCCACCCACTAATGGCACTTGACTGGAAGTTGTATGAAACTAGCTATATTTATATATTCTGATTTTTTTTTTTTTGATATTAGTTCCCTAGCAAGTCACGGCATCAGCTCCTTTTTAATCGACGCCTGGGGTTGCCAGGTAATGTTTGGATGGATAGGTTTTTAATGAGTGGGTTTTGGTGGGTTTACAGCCGGGCATGAAAGATGAATGCGAATCTAAAAGTATTTATTTCAATGGTACATTTACATATACAGTGCTAAACGTTTTAACCAAATGTTTACCATACATGACTTTAAAAACGGACATTATATACCGATTATGTTTTGTCTTCAAGTTAATAAATCCACTAACACATATGTTAATACATTTAACCATATAAATATATTACACTTAAATGTATTGAATTAAAATTGACAATAAATCCAAAATCAATCTTAATCGGTTTTGAGAAAGCTATTCATTAATTATGATGCTGTTTCTATAGTATGAGCATAGTGCCATAGTGGCCTAATACACTAATAGTTAGCTGTAGGTTTCACCTGACACAATGATGGTTTCGAAAAATTCAAAGTCTTGGTTTAGTTCAAGATTTCAGAGTTCAGAAAACAATTTTGAAATTGGTTCTTGGATTAGAAATACGTTTGGGCTCACATTTCTAACTCCACAAGAAGTTTATTTATGTTTTATTGAAGATTTTATAAGCATTAAACCTGACGACAATAGAGTGAATGAGTACGCTGATTATTTAACAGACACGTACATTTCAAGAAATACTTCATTTGGGCAGAATCTTCATCTTCATTAATATGAACTACCAATGCATGTGATTCATTCCATTCGCATTTTAAAGAAAATTGTTATAAAGAAAATCCAAACATTTTTATGTGGCTCAATATTATGAAGCAAATTCAAATTGATAAAATAAAAATGTCCATTCTCTAAAAAACCGAAAGATTACCGAACAAACAAACATCGTAGAGCAATCGACAATGCAATTATTAAACTGGAAAACGGAGAAATTTCTGGGTATGTAATTACAAAAAGTAAATTGATTGTTCAAATTATATCAAATTTTTCTTTTCTTTAAACAGGTATTCATTTGCTGCTGAAATGTCCTAAAATTAAAAAGAAATATACCTTATTATTTGAAGGAAAGTGGAAGTGGAAGAAAATGGTTAAGAATTATATTTTATTTTTTTGGAGGAAAACAATATCTCGTTTTTGGAGGAAAATGGCTACGGCCAAAAAAGGTATTCCAACAAAAATATCATGCATTTGAACTTTGAAGGAGTTAAACGTTTAGAAAACACTCATTTCCCTTCCCACTTACAGGCTTAGGACTGAAAATGATTGTTCGATTACCCCTATAGGCTATAAGTAGGTATTAATAGGCTCAATAGTGTGTAGAATACTAGGGTTTTTAGACTTAAAGTTTTTAAGTAATATATTTTATTATTAATCGTTATTTTATTAAAGTGCCATAATATGCATAGGTACATTGCGAAAAAAAGTGTGATCAAGCCTATGGGCCAATCCAGACACCTTCAACTGCTATTACTCCTTCTTTAATTGATTATATTACTTTAACTAAATTACAAATTAGTTTTTATTTTTATCCTATACGGTATACATTATTATATTCATATAACATGAAAAATGTTAATGCCAAATAGGTGCTGTATTATATTTTAATTGGACTTCCGCCCTTCACGTTGAATAAAATAATAATAATACAATATACTTACTTCTAATTATATAAGTATCTCAACAAAAAAAAATGAAAAAATGAAGAAATATTTACTTCTGCCATACCCTCACTGTTTCTCTAAAAAAAGAAAATAAGATAGGACTTAATCCTTTTTAAACTCAAAAACTTCATGAACATGGGCATATTTCATCTTGTTTTTTTCTTACCAGTTGCTATAGGTTCTATCTTCTATGTTCTATCATTATTCATTACATAATGTATGGAAATTGGTCATTTCACTAGTGCGTGAACGAGTGGTTAGTTGGGCTACAGCTAATGCATACTAATGCTAAATGCATGATACATAAACCTTCAATAGTTTAAACTAGTATAGACTATAAACTTAGTTTAGATCTATACTTTACAGCTGATAGCCAATAAAATAATTATTGAGTAGGCACCTAGGTATAATTGTATATTTCTATACATTTAATAATTATGAAATATTGTCATATTGATATATAATATATATATATTTATAATTTTCCATATGTTTATTCTCCCAGAACTAATATTGGATATAATGGACGGAAAAAAACCAAATTTTTATAGTCCTACAAAAGTGTTAGGTGTCTCAAGTACATACCTGCAGTGCTCAAGATTAACATAATAACATTTTTCAAAGTTTTTTTGACGTTTAAGAGCATTTTTAAATGTTTTTAAGGCATTATTTATTTTTTTAGGACATTTTCTAATCTAATTATATTATTATAACGAAAAAATCTAATTTATAAATAAACCTAACCTAACCTATTTTACAACTATTTAAACAATATAAGATAATCTGTTTTTTAAATCAAATGATTCACAAATTCATCTTGATTTCTGAAGAAATTCGGGGAATTTTTTTAGAGTTTTTATGTTTTACATTTTTTAAAAGAGCATTTAAATCCAAGCCCTAACATTAGTTTTAATTTTCTAATTACAAATTTGTTAAATTTGAATAAGTACCTAATAAAAATGTACAATAAAAACTATTTTACCTATGCGTAGTATGTTATTTTACGTTTTGGGAGTAGTTTTTCCGTCTTAGGAATGTTAAATTTCTGTTTAGTTAGTGTGTGTATGTGGCACTGTGTCTATATTATATAGTTGATTAAAATCTTGTTCGATATCGGTTAGGTTCGGTTAGCTGTGTATGTATCCGTAGTATATTTGTATGTATATGTGTATTAGTAGGAAATAAGTATGGAGAAAATACTCAACAGCCATATAGATACTGTTTTATTTATTACTATTATGTCTTTAATAATTTTAAATTAACCAACCTTTTTATATAAACCATGCGAAATTCAACAAAAGTATATTTAAAAAATTGTACTAAATTAAATTAAATTATAATGTTATACAATTGTATTGAATTATATTTTATACTATAATTATAAAATTATAACTTATGTTAAAAAAATATGGCGTAATAGTGAAGTATGAAAATTTGATTTGATTTACATTTTACATGTTTTTTTATGATTTGGTTTTTTCCCTTGATTTGAACATTATACATGCATCAATTTTTATTATTATTGACTTTACTCATCGTGAAAACATATTTTGTACCCCGAGTACCACAGCCAGTACCAGATTTAGCGGGATGCATGACCATTATTGGGGGTCAAGACTCAAGGCTAAGGTTATTTTAGGTGCCTCGAGTTGATGTTTCAGATTTTCTTACTTTGAAAATTAATAAATTATAAGAATAATAAATAATGGTCAAGTAAAAAGAATATTTATAAATTATCTTTTTCATCCCTACTCTTGTCAATTTAAAGGAACACATAATAGTCAAGAACAGATATTATTATATCTTAATTCATAATTCATGGTCAAGAGGTATCTGGTTGAAATGTTTTCTTTTTTAAAATTCATATTCACTTTTATTTAACACCGAAAAAATATAATTAATGCATCATACATTCATACATCATAATACTATGACTTCAGACTAATTAATATTTATAAATAGCAACATTTTTTTTTAATAAGGGGCCTTCAATATTTGTATGGTCTCGCCTCTTCTACTTATTTAGACTAAGGTCTAAGATCCAGTATTGACTACGGAGAGGGGTTTTTCTGAAAATTATAATGGGTTCCAAAAGTGTAAAATAAATTGTGTACCTGAAAATTTAAATTGAGAATCCTAATGATGAACGATTCTTGAACAGTGCATATTAATTAAAAGGAATACGCTCAACTGGCTCAAGATGTATTTAAAAATACTTCTTGGCTACACTAAAAAATTGCATACTACTATAAATAAGATGTACTCCCCCCCACCAATTCAAAGCACTACATAATAATATACAAAACCTAATATTATGATATATTATTGATCTATGATTAATATAATAATATTATTCCATTGCGATTCTCAAGTCATTCCCCCCACCCTTGAACATGGCATTATTATTATAATTTACCCCTACCGTTCATCCGTCGTCGTCACCACTCGTTGGGAATACCTATCAATTTCCATATCGAGTTTCGACAACATTACCGTTCACCGTTCACGACGGCCGTCGCACGTGCCGCCCCACGGTGTTCTTGCCGTTCCGGTTCCGGCCTGTGGTACTGCGGACCGCGGTCCAGTCGACGACCGTATGTGGGACAGACGCCAACCGTTGGATATAGGAATTAGGAATGTAGAATAGACCCACCAGCGAGAAAAGAACTGCCAACTGCGAACAAACCTCGGAACCGAACTAGTTCGTTGTTGTTGTTGTTGTTGTTATTATTATTATTATTATTATTATCTTTTATTACGGTTTTTATCTATTATTGGCCTTTTTAGTTTTTTGTTTATTACAATATTACAATTTATTAATTTTATTTTTCAGCTCGTTTATGTCACGTCTCGTACTCTCAAAGTCTCATCGATGGCAGGTACTTGCCTCAATCGACTACTGTAGTTGAACGCTAGTACCCTGAAAGGACTAATATTGTGTACGTAGTCCCTGTAATATTTATCTTGTGCTCTTATTTCTTAACTATTTTCGCACGTCCGAGACTGAGGTATAACGTCCAAAGAACCTCTCGTGCTCTCGTCGTCAGCTGCGACCAGATTTCTAGGCACCTGTGTTGCCAGAAAAGATTTTAAAAAAATCAGAGTAGGTACGTGGCGACAGAAGCTTGGAATCCATTAGCTCGAATATGTACTGGACAGTTCACATGTATGGTGGCCCCCGACGTGTCAACCACGCAGCAGTCGCGATTGGCACGAGCATTTTCACTTTTGGTGGTTACTGCAGCGGTATAGACTACAATAACTTCAAGCCGATCGACATACATATACTAGACACTGGTAAAATTTTGTAGGACGTCTGGTCTAGTACTATGTGCTTTAGATTGTACCTAATGTAAATTATGCTACTTTTGTAATTCTAGTGAAACTGAAATGGTGGAAATTGGAGCTAAACAATCAAGACTGCAAATGTGTTCCGTTCCAGAGGTATGGCCACACAGCAATTAATCTTGGTTCTAATATTTACCTGTGGGGTGGACGTAACGACAATCAAGTTTGCAATACTCTGTACTGTTTTGACACAAGTAATTGTTTTAAATCTTAATAATAAAAAAATATCAAATGTTGGTACTCAAATACTTACACAGTTATTAGGTAGTAATAGGTACCTAAATTAAAGTATGCTTATTAAAAATAATATTGCACTTGTATGTTTTGTCCCTTTGTCTTACTAACCCATAATAAGTGCCAAACTGTAAGTTCAATAGTTCCAATTTTGTGTTGTTAACATAAATATATTAGTATAAATTGATTTATTATCAAACTCAAAGGTAAAAATATTGCCTATCCATGTACACTCATAAGTTTTTTAATGTTATTTTGATTTTTAACCGAGTTATGAGTACCTATGTTAAGTATTAATATTTAAAAATGCTCATAACACACTATTTTTATGTTGACCGTTTGAAAGACCCATATAGGTTTCATGTCCTGTCATCCTCTTAAGAAATATTTTTGTATCTACTTCTCAAATAAGGAAAATTAATAAAAATTTTCTATCATTATCTAGAAGCATAGTATTATAATTTAACCAAAAAGGTTAATTTAAGGGTACCTACTATGTTAATTAAAATATTTCATTCATATTTGTACAATGCACTTTTAAAATCATAATTTTAACACTTAGCTTATAAGGGCATTATAAAGGTATTATTATTGAAATTATTAAAATCATTAAATAAATATGCATGATTTAACAGTTAAACTGATGTACAAGTCATGATTTAAATGATAAAGTACATCAAGATTGATAGCTGACTAGTTCATTATTAATTAGTCAGCAGTTAATTATACAATTCAAATTTTCATTCACAAAGAAATTGTTTCTATAAGCTTTCAAAATTAAAAAGCAGGAAAATGAGTAACACTCTGCTGTACATTAGGTGTCTAGAGAGTCACTTTAATGGATGGTTTAAATTTGAATTCAGTAGGAATCATTGTATACGAAAATGATTTTGAGTATAGATGATCTGTCAACCTATAATGTTACTGAGTCAATTTTGTGATTTGTAATTTATTTTACTGTTAGGCATTATTATCACTGTAGATTAAATTAATTTTTGCCAAAAAAATTGTGTTTGAGAATTTATACTGTGTACAATATAATAATGTACTTTAAAAGTCTCATGAATAATGTTTTTAAACTGCAACAAAATCTCAAATAACTAAAATAATAAACCAAAATCGCCATTCTTGGTTTTTATATGTAATTGTGTCCAAATTTGAACTATGTCTGTAAAAAATAACCGTGTATATTTTTTGGTTACGGTATGAACTATTCATTTTTTATTGTTAAATGTAAAAAAACTTAAGAAGAACCTTATATTACATTTTAAAACTTTAGATATAAATAGATAAAATGTGTGCATTTTTAACACATAATTATTTGCTAATTTTCGTGATTTTGATTAATTTTGTCAAAACTTTAACTTTAGATGCTTATAAAAAATTATTGTAGATAAACACTAAACTTTTTTAATTTCCACCATTAATAACTTATGACTATTGTTGAATTACATAAACAAGCTTTTTGAGCAAAAACATTTTTATCGACAATTAATTAAACAAAACTCAAAATTTACTTATGCAGGGGCGCCCACAGAGAGGGGCAGTGGGTGCAAATGCACCCACTGGGATTTTTTAAATGAATCAAAAAATCAGTGTGTAGTAATGCAAATATGTGATTTCCTATGTATGTATCACAAAAATTTAACTTTGCACCCACTGAGCTGATTTTCTGGGGGCGTTCCTGTACTTATGTTTAAAAGTAACTCAAAAAAATCACAATATTTCAAATATTTGATGGTGTATAGAAATTGCTAATATTAACATTGAGTGAAAATGCCATTGATCTATGATGTTATGTTTTTTTTTAAATAACTGTTTTGGCATATTAAATAGTTATAGACAAATAAGGTACCTTTTTTATGTTTGTGTTTAAATTAGTTATTTAAATAATAAAAAAATATTATTTTTTATTGAAATTTATAATTTATTTAATTAATATTATACATTTAATACGTCTATAAGTTGCTGAAAATATAATGTCTTAGAACTAAATAGTGTATCGGTATTTATAATTGTATTATTTGTATGTTTCCAACTGATGTTTTTCTCTAATAATAATATAAAAAACCAAATTAGAGCTTTAAAGAAACATTTTATCTGTAATTAATGTTAGCCTGTCTGATTCTTGGTTTTGAAATTTTTTTTCCCCATAAATGTTTGTAATAATTCTTGTGCAATAAAATAGTTTTTTGATTTAGATACTCTAAAATGGACAACACCAAGTGTATATGGATATATACCAGAACCAAGAGATGGTCATTCCGCATGCGTCATTAAAAACTGCATGTACATATTTGGTGGATTTGAAGAACACTCAGGTCTGTTTGCTTCGGATTTGTATATGTTAAACTTTCATTCCATGGTATGGAGTATAGTCAAAACAAAGGTAATATTTGATTATAAAATTGTATCTTGTTGTCAAGCACGCTGTTAGCAATACTGTGTTTTTATTTTTACAGGGATGTCCCCCGTCGTATAGAGATTTTCATACTGCAACTGCTATTGATAATAAAATGTATATATTTGGTGGTCGTAGTGATTGGGAAGCACCAAGACAAACTGATAAAGATAAATATTGTTCCGATATTTATTATTTAGATACCTCTAGAAAAAAGTGGGTTCGTCCAAAAGTTAATGGTATTAAACCCATAGCACGACGCAGCCATTCCGCATGTATGTCAAAACTATTTAATTAAAATTCAATAATGTTAATAATACTTTTGTTCGGTTGATTGCAGTTGTGCATAATGGTTTTTTTTACATCTTTGGTGGGTTTAATAAGAATAAAGACTTACATTTTCAAGACATAAATCGATATGATCCAGCTAGTTCAACCTGGATGAAAATATTACCAAAGGGGACACCACCGTGTGCTAGAAGAAGACAGATTTGTCAATTAATCAATGACAGGGTATTTATATCTGGCGGTACTAGTCCGATTTTTCCCAAACCAGCAGTGACTGCGAGACAGTTGGAGTACAATCACCCAGATCCATCGATGATAAATTCAAATCTCAAGGATCATGATGACCTTCATGTTCTGGATCTGAGTAAAATATCAAATTTTTTAGTAATTATCTGACTTGTCAAAACAATATATTTTATTTTATTTCTTTTTCGCAGAGCCCAGTCTAAAAGATATGTGTATGGTAAATGTGTGGGAGAATATGGAAGAAATAAAAATTGATAATATAAACGACCTACGCATTCCACTATCATTAAAGTAAATAAATTCATCATAATTAGGTTTCTGTTATTTATTAAACCTTAGTTATCAATCAAGTTGTCTAATTTGGGTTGAATTTCCATGTGTAATTAAACTTTCTAAAAACTTTTCAGACATGATCTGGCTGCCTTTGATCCTTTTGAAATAATGTATACCGGAGTCAACACGATGCAGTCATATGACGAAAATTTTCCTGTTCTTTCATAGTAACTGATTAATAGTGAACCAAAACAAAAATGAAAAACGTACTGCACTCATTACAACACAGTATATTTTAAAAATTGGTATAAAAATACACCTTTAATTATATTAAATCATTGTTAAATCAAAAAATGAACCTAATGATTTATGAGACATACCTTATTTATGAAAGAGTATTAAGTTGTTCATCTAACAAAATACTTATTTATTTGACCATGTCTTTTTTAATTTATATTGTTATTTGTTATAGTTATTAAGGTATAGATACTAATATAATATAATTGTTTTTATTTTTGGTTTAAATCAATTAGACAATTATTTCTCTTTTTCAAAAATATTTATTTATAGTGTTCCGTAGTTGGCTGAGTATATTATTTTTTTGAGTTAAGTATGTGTCCAGATAGTGAATACTTTTTGACAATGTTATCAATATTTTGTTTTTAGTTATGACAAAAAATCTGTCCGAATTCCAATCCTAATTTTCTTTTTCTCAAAAATAGCCAACAGATGGATTCGCAATGCACATATATTTTGGTCATATCTGGATAGTTGGCAACTACTAAATCTATAATCTGTCCGGTAAGAGAATACACCATTCTTGGCATTCTCACATGACTGGTTCCAGGAATAGTATTAACTCTAAAATTTAAATGGATTTGCTGAAATATCCACCATCCCTCTGCAGGGGACGCTTAGAAGATGATGAATTTATCCTTCGTTAAACCTCCAAGGGTTTACATATTTCCATATTAACAGAAAATATTGGATGTTTATAAACTACTCTTATGTTAGTACCTTAGGACTAATTGTATTTAACGTTGAATGTTCTTTTATTGAATACGTTGACTGCTTACGGTGCAAAATTGGCATTCAATATATATTTAGGGTAAACAGTTTATTATCTCTTACGCTTGGCTGATTGTTATTTTATTATTGTTTAGCATGGATTAAACGCACATTTTAAACCATGTATACGTACGTCCTTTGGACTTATGACCAAGTAGGTTATTGGAGAAGCTTTTATATGTTATTTCTAGACTACTATTGTTTTTTACTTTTATCATACACACTGGTTGAAAATTTCATAATACATACACAGTCAACGTGTTAAACAGTATGACGCGACCACAGATGATGTGGCCGGTCTTGGGAGAGATATCGAGAAATTAATGAAAAAATTGCACGGTACGAGATTTGAACCCACGACCCACGCGCGAGACTGCCGGACGCGTAACACTGGGCCTCAGCGAATTATTCATTAAATCCCGATATTCCCTCTTTAGGCCAGAGTGGCAGTGTGTACGATTGAGAGAGAGTGATGAGGCGCTGGGGCCGTATCAAGTACTTCATTGATTATTATTGAGAACCCTTTACAACCTGGCGAATTTATTACATCTTGTTTACACGAGACACAAACCAAAATAAAAACACATTTAATCAAAAATAATTTTAATATGGCATAACAAATATTAATAATTGTACACTAATCCTAAGGATTGGCAGTCATTTTGAAAAATATAATGTTAAAAAATATGACATTATACACATTGTCAATTTTTTTTTACACTTATCCATTAAATGGATTAAAGTGTAAATTGTTCTGTTTTATAATAAATGTTTTGTACACTTATAATATGCAAATTTTACATATTGCATATTTCTCATTTAACTTAACAGAAATTTCAAAATATGTTAACAATATTTAGACAATGAAGAAAAATATTTAAATTAATAATAACATCAATAAAAAGTACATAGAATTTCTTTAAAGTAAGTAAATAATATATAAGATAATAGGTAAATATTGTAATTAAAAATGCGATTAAAAATGTGAAGTTAAGTGTACGAAAACAATCAATATTCAATTATGTCACGTTATTAACTTATTAATTATTTAAGATAAGGTAAAATTTAAAATTATTTAATATTGCATGTTAAAAATGGTAATATATCTCCGCTAAGTGATGTTTTTAGTTTGATATATATTTTTTTAGGAATATTGAGATCGTCACAAAACAAATATTTGTGTCTTTATCACAAGGGGTCCAAGATGGTGAAGGATTCATTTTTTCTGCTCACCCATAAGTAAGTGCTAAAGACTAACATTATACATCCGGCTAATGCCAATATAAGCCATACGTAAGGAACAAACATTGGTAATACGTTTGTAACAATCAACAATTGGTCAGACATATTGCGTGGAATTTCAAAACTTTCAGAAAACCAAAACACAGGTAAATAGATTTCTGGCATGTTTTTTAAAATTCTGAAAAATTAAAATTAGAATAAACATGGGCTGCATTAAAAATTAAAAATTAAAAATAATTACTTTAATCCCTTGATTGGTTTCACTTTGACATTAAATTGAATTCTAGCATCTACTCTGAGCGGTATTGAATAATCCTACAGCAATTAATATAAGGTTAATTTAATAATTACAATTTTATAATAATATTTAATTGTAAAAATAAAATTGTTTAGGTACTTACGTTTTCCAAAATTATTTTGAATTCATGCAAAGTCCGGTTGGGATTCATACCAATTACTGATTGTTTGTATGATTCATCAGCTAAATAGAAATGTGGAAACGATATGAATACAGGAAGTGCATTGTCTCCACATAAACTTAATGGCCGTATACCAGGTAACGGACATCCAGATGTTGGACAATAACAAGTATTGTTAAAATTATCAGATCCAGCAACAAATTCAACTCCTTTTATGCCATTGATAAATGTATGGTTGTTGCTTAGCATAGTAATTGCACTATAAATTATTAAAATCTAGTAAATAATTACTTTTAATTTCATTTAATTTAATTAATATTTGAAAATTAAGGTAATTTAATTTCAATATTTTAGGCGACATATTCTAAAAAGTTTGATCTAAAGACCATTAAATTGAGATTCTATAAATGTTTTGGTTAGAACAGATTTTCTTTCATTATGGGTATTTTTTTAATTTACATTTAATTGTATATTGGGATAAATAAATGATCTTAGAATTTATAAGTTCATACATTGATTTACCTGCAAAAACCGGGTATATAAATTGACATGTTAGGTTGTATTGCTGTGTGTTCAGGCCATAGATCGCCTGCAGAAGCATTTGAATAACTACAATCTTTCTTAAACACATTCAACTTGGTTTTGTAATTGACCGAATGCACTAGTCCAACATTTTCTATATTATTTTTTCCAGTATACATATTGATTAAGCCATCTGAAGAAGTAGACATATTCATCTGTAAATTTGTACAGTAATTAATTAATATATATATATGGTAAATCAACAATATAGTGTTAGTAGATAAAAAAAAAATATATATATTACACCATACAACCATCCCACTTTTTTTAACGGTATGTCGATGGGAATAAAAGCTTTTAGTTTGATTGCAATGTCCAAAAGTGGATCTTCGTAACCATTAAAAATTAGTTCACCAGCTGTCCTTGTTACATATGGATTGTTAATGTTTGACAGTTTCAAATAGTAGTTTGTAAGAACAAATATCCAATGTTTATTCAAGGCTTGTAGTTTGTCACCCAAAATCTACAAAAGTTTTATTTGAAACAATTCAAATATTCAATATTTTTCCTACAGAACTTACATTAACCACAATATTTATTGTGGTAACATGGTCAGACAATGAGCCGTTTGAAAGAGATTGATCAAACTCCCAACTTTTCAACTGCATGTATGTTATTGTTTCATTATTGTTGAATGTCACATTCACTTTAGTACGGTTTTCTCTGAAATTAAACATATTTTATTTTTATCGTTTGTAGAGTTAATATAGTACAGAACAGTTTTAAATTTATTCTTCCAATCAAGTTTTGAACCTAATTTAAAGGTGAATTAAATTAAGTATAATATTTAAATTCTATACTTGAAGACGTATGGTCCTAGTTGTTGCAATATTGGTAAATCTCCGGTTTGTAGTGTAGCTTCTGGGTTTGTCCAGTTAAATAAGTATACGCTCATGTGCAATGGAGCTGGAATTTGTTTCCAATACTTATATGTTAATGTATTATTTTCTAATTCGAGTTTCTGAAAACACAAAACATTTATGAACTAAGTTTTTAATATTTTGCATTTATTGTATGATTTATTATAAGACGTTTTTTAATGGGAAAATTGAAATTTTAGCAAACTAAAAAGTGGTAGACGGTAGTAGATACCCCACAGCAAGTAATAATTAGTAATTATAAATAGAAAAATAGCTAGCGTTTGTACTAAACCTACGAGGTCATTCAAACTATTAAATACAATAAGGCATTACATTTTTCATTATGTTGTTAAATATCTGTGGCCACAAATCAGCCATGATAATTCCTGTGAAAAGAAATATAATGCCAAGCAATGACAGTGTAAGTTGACACCAGAAACCACAACATTTTGAGTCTTTATGCTCATTTTTGGCTGTGATCAACCTCCTGAAAACAAAATCAAAATTGTTAAACAATAAAATTAAAACATAATAGTGAGTATCTAAGATTTATATAGGTATAACAAATTAAAACAGGGGGGTACCCAAACAATGTATTTATGTTAGAAATTGTACTATTTCTACACTAAATTATGTAAAATGTAAACAATATTGACAAAAATAATTTGAAAAGCAAATTATCGGTGTTAGGTTTAACTGATTATTTACTATAGCAAAATTTACATTATAACAAATCTTGGTGACTTAATTACCTAATATCTAATAATAAAAGATACCAATAATTAATATTGATCAGAGTTGTACACTTCTCAATAGAAGTTGTTAAAGAGCATTAGGTGGATAGAAGATGTTTAAAAATGTTTACAATTAACTCAGGGTTAACTCCCAACAATTGTTACATTGTGATATTATTTACTTACTCTGTTTCCTCTATGTCGTGACTCATTGTCAGATGATAGAGTTTCACCATTAGCTGACAAATGCTAATATTGCAATATATAATAATTTATATCTGATGAAGTATATTTTCTCTAAATCTCATCGCAAACAGTGCAAATTGTACAATAAACAAACAACAACGTTTCAAGACGAAGAGTAGAACGACAACAGCGGCGAGTTCGTATTATTGCACTGTCGAGTGTCGAACTGTCGACTAAAACTGGTCATTCGGTTTAAAGTCTAATCGAACAAATAAGTAATCACAATGAAAACCGTAAACGTTATCGTCTCACAGGGTCAATATCGATTGCACAATCGGTGTTTTTCAAGTATTTAAAATTTAAGAACGGTATGTAATAAATAATTTTAATCCTAAGCCTTAACGAGTAATGACGATTGACGAATGACTAAAAATTATTCCCATCGCACTCTGTCCGAGTATAATATATTAATAATTTGTATATTACATAAATGTAGGAGTAACAATTAATATAGTTTTTACGGTGTTGTTGTACACAGTACATCGTAACGCTGTTATCTATGGAATGCCGAGTGATAGTATGATACAATAATATTTACATGTTATTTTTTTTAAATTCAAGGTTTATTCACAGAATATATCTGTGGGTTTGTTAATTTGTTATAGATATATAATAGCACCATAGAATATAATTTGAAATTTCCTATATTTTGTGATAGCACCATGACAAATCCCATATGATGGCGCGGTCTTAGATAATAATATTATCATGGTTGAATAAAAACAATAAAATACGAAACTTTATGTCAGAACCGGCCATTGGTCAAATGGAATTTATATAAAATATTAAATTTAAAATATAGCTAGTCCAGTAGTCCCTACAATTGAGTTGTAGGTACTAAATACTATAAACACAAAATAGATTAAATTTAATCTATTATGTGCTTAGTAGTGACTCATAGAACACTCTATAGTGATTATACAGTGGCTACTGGCTAGGTACTACAGTATTATATCTTAGTCCGTGGACCATTGTGTTGACGTCGATATAATAATCACAAATTATAAATGTGTGTCACGCTGTAACCGGTTTAACATTTTTAATAATATTGTATTATGGCAATGAATATTTCATTATTATGCGACATCAATATTCAATAATAATTATTATATGTATGTCACATAAGTATACGTCATACCTACATGGTTGGATTTGGACTTCCGAATGTCCTCGGGTCGGGGCAAATTTTTTTTTATGTCCCTAGGCTGGGAGGTCCTAGTAGTAAAAAAATTAAAAATACCCAATATCTAAGTATAGTTAAGGAAAATAAAATTAAAATTTGCATAGGTACTTTTACGTTATAAGTGTTATAAGTTATAACTATCTACATAAAACGTGTTTATTTCAAATTCAAAATACCACTGTTCATGTATCATAAATTTCAAAATTAATTTAAAGAAATCAATGATATCAAAATAATTGTATTATGTAAAAATAAGTATATTATTAATCTCAAAATATTTTATTTACTAAAATTTTAAAATCCAAATACATTGTTTTCCAATTTCCAACAGTTAGTGTCTATAAAGTCTATGTTACGCCTCATCAAACCCGGGGTTCCCGGGCATTACCATCTCGCTGATAGCTGGATGACTCTTCAATGCCATAATATTGTCACTTGCATATTGACGTATTAATTTTGCAGCCCAAATGCTATACCTAAATGCAAATCAATAATTTTTTTTAAAAAATTCCGGCTTCCGGTGGTAATGATATTCACATTATTACGCCACAAAACTTCATAACTTAATATTGTCATAAGCCTAATAAAATAACTGTACCATATCCATATGTACTTTACATGGGCGTAGTATGCATGGGGGCTGTGGGGGCTACAGCCCCCACAGAAATTGATGTAGCCCCCTCAATCCCCGTGGTGTTTACTTTCATTTTTTACATTTTATCCGAAATTATAGTTTTAAATGTTATAATTTTCCCTAAAATTCGTCAAAGCTTCATAGTATAATATTAGTAGTGTAATGTTTATTGACAATACTATTGTACTTACATAGTTACATACATATACCTATTTATTTTTATCATAAACACATTTATTTATAGACCAACGCGGAAACGCCGTATTAGTTAAGGTCCCCACGGCCCACACACACTGCCGCGGTGGCGGTGGCGGTAAAATGAGTCCGGACACAATTCACCGCCACCGCGGCGGCACCGCCAAGACAAAAGAATTTCACCGCCACCGCTGCAGTGTGTGGGGATCTTTATAGTTTATACGTCGTGTCGTGCATATTGTCGCGTCGTCCGATGACGATAACCCGATAACATAATTGTATTATACTTGTTTAGAACACACACACATAATATTTATTTATTTCAGTATTTTTCTGAAAACCGTGGTTTGTTGTTTGCCCATGTACTGCAATCACATTTCTTTCTTTTATTTTTCTTATGTGATCAATAAAGAAAATTATGAAATAGATGACATCATACCAGTTGTAGACAACAATATTTTTCCAAATTTTTATAAACTTTTGCAAACTGCACTTGCTATACCAATATCATCTGCCTCATGTGAACGTTCATTTTCTATACATTATGTGTGTATAATGTAGGTAAATACAACCAATTTAGTTGAGTTTCACTCATAGACGCTGAACGGAGGGTCTGCGATCCGACAAAGTCGGATTGCTTACCTAGCTGGCTAACTTGAATGTAAAACGATTTTCACTTGAGGCTGTAGCCTAGGGCGGCAAATTTTTTCTTTTTTTTCATCTCTATAAACAGACAAAAAATTATTTTTCTCTTTTATTAGCGCTTTCCTGGCCACGTCGACCGTTGGGACATATAGATCCGACGTCTCTAATCAAACCTATTATTTTTAGTATTTTATTGGAATCGAACGTTATTAATATTCTGGGAATTATTTTGTTTTTCAATTTTTGTTTGTCGTCGTCAACTTACGATAACGATTATTGCATGTATACATTGTATACGGATGCGGCACGATACTTGATGCTCAAACTATTTATGTCATTTTGTTTTTACACGAACACCTGCAATGAGCTAACGATTATTACGTAAGTACCAATTTTAATTATTGGACTATTAATTTAATAATTTATATATACATTTTTAATTATTATTATAAATATATTATATTAGACAATTTAACACATAGATTAGTGTGTATTATTATTCTGAATTAGTATTCACTATTCATAATATAACATTTCATACTTATTAATGTTATCACAAAATTATTTTGTCAATTTTAGTAAACTTGGCTTAAATTAACCCGTCGTTAGTGTCGCTAATTTTTTTACACTGTTGGTGTCGTTTTAGTGTTTCGCTCACCTATTAAAATACACGTGTGAGCAAACAAATTAATATACCAAGATACTGAAGAAAGAGCACGAAGAAAGTTTTTTTAAAGTAATCACTGTATATCTTGACTTTTGTATTTGTATTTTAAAATTAAATCTCCCGTTTCTTGAGTACTTGATTTAATAAGTTTTTAATTGTGCACTAAAATAACACTTATATGAATCTCATATTGGTTTTAAAAAAATGGTTGTATGATTTTGAGGCGGCATTTTCCTAATAGCCTAGGGCGGCTGAAGAGGTAAATCCGGCACTGCTTGAGGTGACGGACTTGCTAGATATTCCAACTCAGTTTTCGAATTTACATTTTTTTTACATACGAAAAAGCAAAGGACGGGGAACCGTGTTATTCAATTGCCGATTTTCGTAGGTGAAGTGAGATTTCTTGACACTGAAACTGCCAACTGGAATTTCAAACATTCCCGCGCTCGAATACATTTTTGTTTTTTAACTACCCATGACGTCAACAGGAGTGACTTCTATAAGTAATTTCAACGACATTGACGTCTGCATCGCCGAGTCTCACAAGCCCCCGAGTTTCACGACAGTGAGTGTCACAAGCAACTAGTTTTTTGATAAAATAATAAGATAGTAAGAACCACTTCATGAAAACACATATATTAACACATAATATATAATTTATAAAATAATAAATAATAAAAAAAATAACAATAAAATTTATTTCATTAAATATGGGTAATTTTTAATACTATATTTACTTTAAAAAGTTTTTTTTCCTTGCTTTTTGATTTGCAAAAGTATCGATTATGTGATCAATATTCAATTCATCTGTTCGTGCTTTTTCAATGTTTAAAATGCTTATATTTGTTAGCCGTTCCTGAGAAATTGAATTTCGTAAATAATTCTTAATCAACTTAAGTTTCGAAAAAGAGCGTTCTGCCGATGCAACAGTTACAGGTATATCTCTATAGAGACAAAAAAATTATGCAGGCAGTAAGTATTTCACTAAAAAGTGATGAAATATCATATTCTATAATATATAAAGACAATTCTTTTATTGTTTTCATTTCAGTTTTTCCTAGAAAATCTCTTAATGATAAAACTTGCCTGGTCAAATCAGACGAAACATCAGTATTATAAAATGAAATGAAATCATAACATGACTTAATTATATCCTCTTCACTGTACTTAATTAAATTCAGTGGTTGTAAAAAGTCAAAATTTCTTGAAACTGTTTCAAGTCCTTTGAAACGCTCTTGTAATTGAAATATAGCGTATCAGTAAGGGGCAAAAAAACGCGAAAGTTTTTTTCAATTGTGTATAATCGTCCCGGATATAGATACTATAGTATCTATATCCGTGATAATCGTTTATCATTATCAATACTATCATACTGCCTCTTTGCAAATTTCTTGCGTTTATTTTCTTGTGTTATTATAGATATTCCCCATTTTGAACATAATTCTGTTGCTGAAGAAACTAGTTCTTCATAACCATTCCTCATTTTTTGAATTGCTTCAATACATACTTGTAAATATTATACAGCTTGATGTAAGCTAGTTTGTGAACTCTGTAAAATTTTAGAAACTACAGACAATGGTTTCAAAACTTTTTCCCATATTGTCATTAAAATTACAAATTCAAAAGATTCCATTTTTTTCTTTAGTGATACTGCAGTATTTTTTTCATCATTTTTATTACTAGTTAAAATTATATTAGTTAAAGATTTTAAAACTTGTATATAATTCACTTTAAGTGCATAAACAGCAGTATGCCTTGCTTCCCAACGGGTGTTACAAACTTTTTTTAAAACTTTATTTCTTATATTTGAAGCAATTTTGTTACCAAATGCCAAAGAAGCCCACCTTGGATCACTCTTACTAAAAAACAAAAATATTGTTTGGACAACATCAAAAAAATTTGACAATTTTAATGAGCTTTTTGCAACATCTGAAATTACTAAATTCAAGTTATGAGCAGTGCAATGGACATATGAAGCATTAGGAACTATATCGGATATGCGTTTCTGAACACCAGAGAATACACCGCTCATAACTGCAGCACAGTCGTAGCCTTGACCTCGACATTTTTTTATGTCTAAATTACATTTATTTAGTACATCATAAATTAAATTGACATGGTCTTCAGCACCATGTTTTGTCAATTTATAAAATCCTAAAAACGATTCTTTGACATCTATTGTATGTATAATCGATATCTTATCTAAGTAGTAGGTACCAATTTCTTACTTCTGTATATATGTGTTCGCTTTTTGATTAGTATTCGTATGAGCGTTATTCGATCACGTTATTTTCGTATTGTATCCGTTTGTGTAGTTTGTATATTATAGTATTGTTAACTATTTAAATATGCCAAAAGTCGCTCCCACAAAAAGATCAAAGGTTAATATTTATTTGGAAGAATTTCCAAATGAAACTTTTAAAAGTGGTGGACAAGTTTTATACTGTCAATCTTGTGATAAATCAGTATCTATGGACCAACGTGGTCAAGTTATTCAGCACATAAATACCAGTAAACATAGAGACAATAGAGACCGAAAGCTTAAATTTCAACAAAATTTTATTTCTACATCATCTGCATCTACCAATAGTAAGTCAGTTTTTAATAGAGCTCTTATTACCCGTGTACACGGATACACGTGTACACGTGAAATTAAAAATTTCGTGATGAAAACCGTGTAATCCGTAGTTCACGTAATTCACGTGAATTTCGAGTATTTAAAAATCCTACACGTGAATTTCATGTATTTATAAATCCTACACGTGAAATACACGTTTATATAAAAGAAATTTATAATTGCAGAAATAATGAAGACTAAATAATATAATTAATAACGTAATTTATTAAACGTTTAATATAAATTATGAACCTTATTCACAGGTGGATATAACCAATAATAATAATAATAATAATAATACTTAAACTAAACATAACAAGAACTATAGTCTATAATTCTAATTTCTAGAAATATAATTTTCTGTTTTGGTATAAGAATACCAACATATCCACATTTTCAGGAAGAAGGCAACTTCTTTTTGGATTCACAATGTTACCTGCCATTGAGAAGCACCTCTCTGAACTTGCCGATGTAGATGGGATTGCTAAATATTTTTTGGCAATAGTTGCTATTGCTGGATATTTTTCTTCTCGTGTTCTCCACCACTCCAAGGGATTTAAATCAAATCGAAGTTGAGGTTCTGAAAGATATCCCATAAACTGTGTAGATGCATCATTTGTACTATTAGTATGGTCTTTGTAAATAAATGCTAAAACATTACTCATTTTCAAATCGCTTTCTTCTGTATCATTAAGATTTGTAGTAGTTGGGGCAACTGATTCAATGAGCTGCAAGACATGTGATCGGATTATCTCTCTAGCTCTTACGGGTTCATGATCCATATCTTTATATCTTGGATCTAGAAAAGAAGCGACGTGTCTTGCAGTAACAATTTCATTCCATGTCAATATGTCAATTCAAAACGCGTGGTCAGTTGATATGAAATTTTGTTTTTAAATCGTTCCGTTATATTGTCATCATCGATACTATGTTCATAATGGGAAGTTACAATTTTGTGAATTAAAGGTCGTACCATTGAAACAGAAGATTCTAATTCTCCACAAAATAAAGTAGTGAGAGCTTGCAATGGTTTCAGAAGTACCAATAATTTTTCAATAATTAACCATTCAGACTCTGTAATTTCTAATTTTTGGGCAATATTAGATGCTGTTATATTACGATCTGCGAGAACATTTGTGATAGGTGCTCTATTAATATACAGTCTTTCTAGCATTAAAAAGCTAGAGTTCCATCTCGTTTTACAATATTGTAAAAGAGTTAATTTTGGTAAATTAAGTTGTTGCTGTGTTTTCTCCAAACT